>NC_057710.1:79300066-79311520 GCF_004010195.1 Chiloscyllium plagiosum | reverse complement strand
ACAAACTTTCCTCATTCCTGGAGAAGGGCTTATGGCCGAAACGTCGATTCTCCTGTTCCCTGGATGCTGCCTGACCTGCTGCGCTTTTCCAGCAACACATTTCCAGCTCTGATCTCCAGCATCTGCAGACCTCACTTTCTCCTCATAGAATAGTATGGCACTTTGTTGAGAAAAGTATATGGCAGACATACACAGAAGGAGAACCACCTGTAGACTGAAAGATAAAGGTCAAGACAGCAATATCAGAAAAAAATCAGATTAGTATAAAAATAGAGAAATAATTACAGGAAGATACTGGCTGCAATTTCTTTTACATAAATTTTAATAATTATTTTTAAAACGACCTGTTCAGATATGTTTTGACAAAACTCCATGGTAGGTGGGATTTGAACCTAGAACTTCTGGCCCAGGGATAGAGGTACTATCAGTGCCTCACATCCCAATACCAATTGAAAGTTCCTAATATTCGAGGCTGTGGGCCAAGTGCTGAAAAGTGTATATTTAGTTTATCTGTTTAGTTGGTGCAGACTCGATGGGCCAAAGGGTCTGTTTTGTATTGGATAATTCTATCTTACTGTGATTCACAACTGGGATAGCCATGAGAATGGATTTCTGCCTTCCCCCAAGTTTGAACTCAGCCTCACCTTAGTTCCCTGAATCCAGGGTCACATGTCAGGTATGTTGGGCTATCAGTATGTTTCGTGATGCAAGGGGTGAATCCATGATCTTTGCCAAGCAAAATATCATCAGTCCTGCTGTCAACAAGAGATCGGAACAGAGTTTAAAGAGCTGAAGCCCTGTGAAAGCCATTGGCCTTACAACCTTGTAGGCCTCAGAAAAATATTCTGATTATGTAAATCAAAATGGAGAGAGAGGAAGTCATTGGTCATAGTAACATTTCCTATACCATTGTCAGCTTCCTTTGAATGACCTTCAGAAGTGATGGAAATGCATTGCAGAAAGGAAGGAACGTCATGAAGAACTCAATTCTCCAACGTAATTTGCAGATGGTGATTCTGGTAGGGGTGGTGATTTTCTGTGGAACAGAGTCTTTCACTGTAGTTTTTTGTACGTGCAAACAATGCCACATGAGAACAAATATACCATAACCTACATTACGAACAGCACCTGTACAGAGAAAGACTTAACTCTGCTGAGATTCTCCACCCCTTTCTGTTTGTGTTTCTGATTTCCAGCATCCAGAGTTGTCTGTTTTTGTAGTACCCTAATCTCCTGTAGGTTACACACTATTCCCCTATTCATATATGCCATGGATATTTGGAAATCTGTTCATATTTCCTCAATAACTGAGCTTCCACAGACCTTTGGGGTAAAAAAATTCCAAATTTTCACAACCCTTTGAATAAATAAACAACCTCATTGTTGTTCTAAGTGGCTATTCCATTGCTTTGAATTTATGTCCTCTGATCTAGACTCCCTGATATCAGCCCTGACTTTCCATTTAAATATCTTGTAGGTGTCAATGAGATCACCTCTCATTCCTGGAAATGCTAGAGGCCCAGTTCCGTCAATCTCACTTCATAGAACATTCCTGCCATTTCAGTAGCAGGTCAGGTAAACTCTTGTTGCATTCTCTCTATGTTAATAATAAGCTTCTGAAGATAGAGAGATGAAAACTGAGTATAATATTCCAGGTGCAGTATAGCCAAGGTTTTACACAATTGAACGTGCCAACATTACTCCTGTGCACAAACTGTTTTGCAATAAATGCTAATACACCCTTAAGCCTGAATAACAACAACCTTGTTATATAAAATAAAGCTTGCTACATCTGAATTTAACTTTCCGTGATTTATCGATGAGGACACTCAGCTCCCTTTATACGTCTACACTTTCTAACCTCATGCCATTTAAGACATACTCTGCACATCTGTTCCTCTTACCAAAGTGTACAACTGTTTTTCCATGTTATATTTAAGTGCCATATTTTTGTCTCTTCATTGAGATTGTCCAAATTCTTTTGAAGTTGCTTTGCATCTTCCTCAGAACAGACATTCCTGCTTAGCTTTGTGTTATCCACAAACATGGAAATAGTGCTCCCGACAGCCAAACCAGCGAATGGCTGGGGCCTGAGTACTGATCGTTACATTACTCCATAGCTTGTCACAGGCTTCCAATGCAAGGATTACTTGTTTATTCCTACTCTTTGTTTCCTGCTTTTGGCTAATCCTTAATCAATGCCAGTACATTATCTCCAGCTTCAAGAAGCTTTAATTTTGCAAACTAACCTCCCATGGGGACTTTCTTAAAAGCTGTGGAAAAACCCAAGTATATTACATCCATTGACAGAATGTTCTCTTCATGCATGACACAAGTAATGCATTCTGTCATGTACATTGAACAATTCTGATTATAATATCGTCAAAAAGCCCAAACAGGTCAATCAACTACAATTTCTCAAAAGTCCAGGCTGATTGTGCTTCATCAGACCACTGTTCTCCAATTATTCATTTATCTCCTCCTCTATAACTGATTCTAACATTTCCTTGCTACTGTTGGGTCTGTAGTTCTCCATTTTCTCTTTCCCTTCTTACATAGCTACCTTCCAACTTGTGGGAATTACTCAAAAATCTATAGATTTTTGGAAGATGATCACCAATGCACCCAGCATCTCCCATTGCTGTATTTATCAATACCCTGAGATGTAAATTGCCAGGTTTTTATTTCAAAGGGAATACAGTATAAAAGTTGGGAGGTTTTGCTAAAACTATTCAAAATATTCGACAGCGAGCAGCTGGAATATCGTGAACTGTTCTGGGCCCCTAATCGAATGGCATTGAAGGCAGTCCAGAGGAGGTTCACTCGGCTGATCCCAGGTGTGAAGGGACAGACTCATAAGGAGAGGTTGAGTAGTCTGGATCTGTATTTGTTGGAATGTTAAACAATGAGTAGCAATCTTATTCAAATATACAAAATTCCAGGGGACTTGGCAGGGGAGATGTGGAAAGGACATTTCCATTTGTGGGAGAATTAAATCAAAAAGTCATAATCTCAGAATGAACAGCTGCATGTTTGCAACAGAGATAAGGAGGCATTTTTTCACACAGAGAGTAGTAAATCTACAGAACTCTTTATCACAAAGGGCTGTTGAGACTGGGATTTTTAAAATTAAGTATTAAGGTCATTAAGAATATTCAGATTTGAAATCAGTAAGGGAATGAAGTGTTATGGGAAAGGAGGGAAAGTGGGCTTGAAGATTATCAGATCAGCCATGATCTCATTGAATGGTGAAGCCAACTTGATGGGCTGAATAGCCTACTTATGCCCCTATGTCCCATGTTCTTGTGGGAATTATCAAGCTTCAGTTCCATTCATTTTCCCAAACAAATTTCAGACCATTACAAATTTCCTTCAATTGAAGCTCAGTCAGAGGAGCAGCAGGAGAGAGAGCGGATCGAGCTCAGTTGGAATGGGAGAGAGAGCGGATCGAGCTCAGTCGGAATGGGAGAGAGAGCGGATCGAGCTCAGTCGGAATGGGAGAGAGAGCGGATCGAGCTCAGTTGGAATGGGAGAGAGAGCGGATCGAGCTCAGTCAGAATGGGAGAGGGAGTGGATTGAGCTCAGTTGGAGAGGGAGAGGGAGTGGATCGAGCTCAATCACAGAGTCATAGGAATGTACAGCATGGAAACAGACTCTTCGGTCCAACACGTCCATGCTGACCAGATATCCCAACCCAATCTAGTCCCACCTGCCAGCATCCAGCCCATATCCCTCCAAATCCTTCTTATTCATATACCCATCCAGATGCCTTTTAATTGTTGCAATTGTACCAGTCTCCACCATTTCGTCTGGCAGCTCATTCCACACACGTACCACCTTCTGCGTGAAAAGGTTGCCACGCAGGTCTCTTTTATATCTTTCCCCTCTCACCCTAAACCTATGCCCTCTAGTTCTGGACTCTCTCACCCCAGGGAAAAGACCATTTACCTCATCCGTGCCCCTCATGATTTTATAAACCTCTATAAGATCACCCCTCAGCCTCCGACTCTCCAGGGAAAACAGCCCCAGCCTATTCAGCCTCTCCCTATAGCTCAAATTCTCCAACCCTGGCAACATCCTTGTAAATCTTTTCTGAACCCTTTCAAGTTTCACAACACCTTTCCGATAGGAAGGAGACCAGAATTGCACACAATAATCTAAAAGTGGCCTAACCAATGTCCGTTCAGCCGCAACATGACCTCCCAACTCCTGTACTCAATATTCTGACCAATAAAGGAAAGCATATCAAATGCCTTCTTCACTATCCTATCTACCTGCAACTCTACTTTCAAGGAGCTATGAACCTGCACTCCAAGGTCTCTTTGTACAGCAACACTCCCTAGGATCTTACCATCAAATCCTGCTAAGATTTGCTTTCCCAAAATGCAGCAGCTCGCATTTATCTAAATTAAACTCCATCTGCCACTTCTCAGCCCATTGGCCCAATTGATCAAGATCCTGTTGTAATCTGAGGTAACCTTCTTCACTGTCCACTACACCTCCAATTTTGGTGTCATCTGCAAACTTACTAACTATACCTCTAATGCTCACATCCAAATCATTTATATAAATGATGAAAACTAGTAGACCCAGCACTGATCCTTGTGGCGCTCCACTAATCAAAGGCCTCCAGACTGAAAAACAACCCTCCACCATCATCAATCTCAGTCGGAATGGGAGAGGGAGTGGATCAAGCTCAGTCGGAATGGGAGAGGGTGCAGATTGAGCTCAGTCGGAATGCGAGAGGGAGTGGATTAGTCCTGAGTCCAGAAGTGGAGCTCCTGAGTTGACATCAGAGTTCATGATGTGCAACAAGGCAAGAGGGTTGGTTGTTTAGGAACCAGCTTTGGGGACTGGCTGATTGGTACCAGGAGAGAGGCAGTATGTAAAGATCTTTTTCTTTGTTTGTAGTTTGTTAAGAAGAGAGAGAGAGGGTGTGAGAAATCTGATTTGATGAGTACTGGATAAGGTTGAGTAATTGGTTCCTAGTTTATTTTTTGTAGTTGGTGAGGTTCAAAATGGCAGTAGACCCCTTCTCTGTGGAATACACCTCCTGTAATATGTGGGAAATCAGGAACACGTCCGTATCTATGGTTGACTGATTGACTGCATGGAGGGGTTGGAGCTGTGGATAGACGGACTATTTATGGAGCAGCATTGAGGCTGAGGATGTTATAGATAGTATGCTTAGTGAGCTGGTTATACCATGAGTAAGGGCTACACAGGCAGTAAAGAACTGGGTGACAATAATGGGTGGTGGATGAAAAAAATCGTAAAGTTTTAAAGTTGCTGAGGTCCCTTGAATGACACTTCCAGCAGTACAAACAATATATGAACACAACTGGACCGTAGCTGCTTGGATGATTGTATCTTTTCTTTTCAGATCCTTGATCCACATCTGCTACTTCGGTCTTAAATTGTGTGTCCTGTAGCACACAACAGGGCTATTCCCTATTATATAAGTTTTGATAGCCCTAGATACATAAATGTGGAAAAAAAAGTTTGGTAGGATGGGGAGATTTTGGTTCAACAGTTTACCAATTGGGATTGACTTGGCCCCAGAGATTTTTCAATAATATTTCACAAGCTCTTCATATAGTCATGTGCCATACGGATGATGTATTGAAAATGAGGAAACGGTTTTGAAGAATGTGCATGTGGCCTCAAAGTGCTTAAAAATTAAAGGGCTCACCTTTAATGACACGTTTGAATTACCAAAGGATATATTCAGTTGTTGAGTCATGTTGTTAACAGTGAATGTATGAACAGCAGAGGGTAAAAGCCATTATAAAGTTCTCTATTCTCAAGTTAGTCTGAGATCACCAAACATTCTTAAGGATAGTATCATTTTACTTCACTTGGCAACTAATACAGAATCTTTGTACAACACCTACCAAGGAACAAAAATAGTGTTGTAGCTCACATCAAAAAACTGTTTTGCAGAGGATCAAGGACATGTTGGCAGCCATAAATGTCTTGGCACACTGTAATCTCTCCTTTCCAACTGTTAGGCCAGTTGATGTTTCACCATGAAGCTGAGGAGAACTTTTCTTCCAGGATCTACCTCAAGGGTCTCCCAAGCCAGCTTACTCAGTATTATAAGTATTATTACTCAGTATTATAAGTATTATTACTCAGTATTATAACCAACATCAGACACAAAAACACAAGATGCTGTTTTTGAGAAAGAGGCTGTCTCGATTACATGGACTTGTGAGGGATTGTCAGACTACATCCTTGAGTCATAACCTCAATCCCATGGCGACACAATGTCCAGCAAGCCACAAACAGCTTAGCCAGATTTAATATGAATATAGGTCCAGGGATGTCTCAATATCCATTGATATGCTAGTCAAAGTTAGTCAGCCCTAAGGCCTAGTGGTTGGTATAAAGTATATTTTGAGCGTGAAGAGCATTTTTACAGTTGTAGATGACATACAAGTGTTTGAGAAATGACAGGTATTCAGCTTTAGTTCAGGAGGATGTCCTAAGAAAGCTGCACTGAAGACTCTTGGAGATCACGGAGTGTCAGGGCTCAGTCAGTGGTGTGGGGATCTGGGATATCCAAGGCATTCAAGATCTCATCACCAATCATAAGACATGTGTCATCCACAGAACAAGGCAACAACCTGTCACATTCCCCGTGTGAGATATTGTGTTTTAGGTTATCTTTACTAACTCGCTCACCAGCTCACTATGTTCATTAATACCGGGGTTCCTGTTCATTCATTTACAAAACCGCGTTTGGTAGTATATTTTACTATTATTAGATAGACCAAATTAAAACCACCCTTCCTAATTAAAACAACCCTTTCAGCCATTACTGCTTTTTCAAACCTTCAACCCTTATCAGCCTTTTGCTACAGGAAGCAGTGTTTAGGCCCAGCACCTCGGACTAGGTGTCAATATCGTGAACGATACCATCCCCAGCAAGTCTCCATGAAACGTTATAGTATTAGTCAGCCCTTTCCAATCATCTCCAGGACATGAATAGATTACAGAACACCAAACAGTTGCCCCAATTGGTATGTACTCTTTAAATACCTTTTAACTGGGCCATTATCGCTTGAAGAAACTAACTGCCAAAACAGCACTTAAGTGAAATTGCATGAATAAATGAAACTTACACCGGCAAGTAGTAAACAAACCTCACAACCCAGCTACAGTAATCAGTTTAATATCTTTTATTCTTTTATCAAGTACTGGTACAATTTATATCTTATTTAGATGCATGATGCGGAGGGTTGATGTGGACTCATTGGGCCAAATGGCCTGCTTCCACACTGTCAGGATTCTATTCTGAACCACGGTGGCTCAGTGGTTAGCACTGCTGCCTCACAGCGCCAGAGACCTGCGTTCAATTCCTGCCTCAGGCGACTGACTATGTGGAGTTTGCACATTCTCCCCGTGTCCGCGTGGGTTTCCTCCGGGTGCTCTGGTTTCCTCCCACAGTCCAAAAATATGCAAGTTAGGTGAATTGGCCATGCTAAATTGCCCATAGTGTTAGGTGAAGGGGTAAATGTAGGGGAATGGGTCTGGTTGGGTTGCTCTTCGGAGGGTTGGTGTGGACTTGTTGGGCTGAAGGGCCTGTTTCCACGCTGTAAGTAATCTAATCTAATCTATTCATCCCCCACCAACACACTGTGACAAATCCAATGGGGAGCTTCGTATTGAAGGTGATCCACAGATCTCAAACTGTCAAGAAAAGAGTCAAAGCCAACTACCTTCAACCAGTAACCCACTAGTCTTCCAAATCGGAGTGGTTTGTGTTCCATGAGATTACTGAGTCCTCCTCATCCTTAGACATCCGGGCTAAGTTTGAAATATAACATTCCTAAGAGCTTGACAAGGTAGATATTAGGGAATTGTTTCCTCATGTGGGAGCAGTCTGGAAGATGGGGATCACAGACTCGGAGTAAGGGATCAGTCATTTTGGAGTGAGCTGAAGTGAGGAGAAATTGCTTCACTCAAAGGATTGTGAAGCTTTTCATTTCTTCACTCCATAAAGCACTAATGCTCAGTCAAGGAATATAGTCAAGCCAGAATTCAACAGAATTTTGAGTACTAAAGAAATGAAGGGAAATGGGGAAAATGTGGAAGGGTGCTGTTGATGTGCAGAAAGTAAGCTGAAATCTTGTTGGAGCAGTCTCAAAGGTCCTAATGACTTATTCCTGCTCCAATTTCTTATAAAGTTAGCAATTAGAATCAGCACCAAAACATTTCAACCAAATGTTGTTACAATTTCGCTAATTTATCTTTGATTACTGTCTATTTATGCTGTTGCTATCTGCTGGGACCTTGCAGCTTTAATGATATATTGTTGAATCAATTTCAATTCCATTTACTCCAAGATATGGGATTTGTTCAGAGACAGCCTAACTTGCCACAAAGGGAACATAAAGTGACAATTTTGTAATTGATGTTTTTCACTGTTTCATGCAGCAGTGTAAGGTGGATGTAAACTATTCTTCATATTCCGGTCGTTTGCTGGATAAAGAAAGCCTATTTCCAATGTGCAATCCACTTATTGTGGATGTTTAATGATTAATGAGATTGTCCCACTGGACAATCTGTTAACTTCTTTGGTCCTGCTGACTGACTGTTCAAGCATCTTTTTTGGTGACTATAACACTTCGATGCTTCATTCAGTTCATCCACGACCAATGCTCCGTAGCAATAGTACATACCACCTACAAGATGCACTGCAGAAATTCACCAAGGTTCCTTAAACAACACCTGCCAAACTCACAGCTATGAATATTTGGAAGGGCAAGGGCAGAAACTAAATGGGAACACCACCACCAACTGGAAGTTTTCTGCTAAGTCAACTATCATCTTGACTTGGAAATATATCATCATTCCTTCAGTATCAATGAGTTAAAATTCTGCAACCCATTCCCTAAAGACCTTGTGGGTCTCTACCCACACCAAATGGACTGTGGCAGCTCAAAAAGGCAGTTCCCCGACACCTTCTCCTACGACTACTCGGGAAAGGCAATAAATGCTGATCCAGCCAGTGACAGCAACAACCTGTGATTGAGTAAAAATCGAGCAGTATTTCATTGTCTGTATGTGATGTTTTCCTACGGGACAGTCAATCAGACACCTGCAAACACAAGTTTAAACACAAGTTTAAACTTACAGGCAGGAAAAGGGAACAGAAATGAGTCCAAACTGCGCCCCACAATGCAAACTAGATTTTGGCATCATGACCAAAAATATCAAAGTCAATGCTTGTGTCTCTTCTATTGGAAGTAGGTGTCAATGAAGTTTTGTGTGGTGCAATGCTCCTCTGTCGTGGATAAAGTCAGCTTCCTCAACTCTAATTCCCTGTCCTTCTACACACAAGACTCTCCCATTATCCAGATTCCTCTGCTTCCAGGACATGGTTTCTTTGCCTTTTCTAATTGCGCAAAGTGCACCAGGATGATGCAGAAAACTTTGTCTGGACTATAGTGGAGGTCCCAAGCATGAGCAACATTAAGCCTGTGCTCTGCATCAATCAGGGGGCTGTGCAATGGTGTTATGAGCCATAGTCGCAGTGGGCAGCCCTTGATCCTCTTGTAACCAGCCTGGTCAGGTATCTGAGCCCTCAACCACAGCATCCATTCAAAGGTGCTCCAGGATCTGTGAGTCATGGCAGCTGCCAGGGAGAATGTACCTGGGAGATGCCAACTACAGTCATCAATCCTACTGCCCAGGTTGCAGTACTGACATCATCGTGGGGAAACAAAATGAACTATACAATCCATACAGCTGGCATCAATCAGTGTTCTGATGTATATGTGGGTGGACAACTGAGAAAGCCATTCCAAGTCACTCACTGCTCCCTGGAAGGAGCCAGTATTGCAGTGACCTTCATAGCCACTAGGGGGAGGATGGCCTCCAGTTCCTGTAGCTCTTAGACTGCTGCTCCAGCATCCAGCACAGTTCTGTCTCCGTGCCCCAGAACATAAGGAGCCTGCATCAGGACTGAGCCTCACTCATCGCCAGGAAATGGTCTCAGGGCTGAACAACTCTGGGCTTCCTGCACACCCCACCCATCCCGAGGGGCACTGTGGCAGTGTGCTCTCCTTGAGCTAGATGATCCTTATCCTGTATGTTGGCTTTTGGGCTTGTCATTGGTCCTGCTCCTCCTGCATCCACCTTCATCTTCTTACATACATAGTCACAGCTGCCATCCTCCCACCAATGGCATGGACCAGGAAAGGACCTAGATTGGGCACAGAAGGAACAAAAGAGTTTCCTCAAATTCAGAACAATATTTGGCAGAAGTGGGCAGGGTCAATGAATGTGATGCTGGAAAAGCACAGCAGGTCAGGCAGCATCCGAGGAGCAGGAGAATCAACGTTTCGGGCACAAGCCCTTCATCAGGAAAGGCTTATGCCCGAAACGTCGACTCTGCTGTGCTTTTCTAGCACCACACTCTTTGACTCTGATCTCCAGAATCTGCGCCCCTCACTTTCTCCGAGATGAGGGCAGGGAACACTTTCCCACACAGTGAGACCGGTTGGACATGGAGAATGGGGAGATGTCTACATTGGACATCCTTACTCCGCCTCACCATGTGCAGTCACTTGGTGAAGGGGCTTTGCCAGCTGATGGCCATCTCATGTCAGTGAGATGGGGCGACGTGCAGCAGAACACTAGCTGCTAAATCCTGCCCTCACCTCAAACAGTGACCTGCACACTGTATTACACACAGTTGTCACATTTGCATGATCAATGGAGACTCGTGGGGCTCACACTGGACCCTTGAAGGGGCAGCAAATAGTGGACTCTCTTCAGTTGGCAGTGGCTTTTTATAATGTTTTTGCTGATATTCCAGCATTATTAAGCTATCCAGGTTCACTTTAGAACCAGGAAAATCGACGTTTCAGGCAAAAGCCCTTCATCAGGACTGATGAAGGGCTTTTACCTGAAACGTCAATTTTCCTGCTCCTCGGGTGCTGCCTGACCTGCTGTGCTTTTCCAGCACCACTCTAATCTAGACTCTGATCCAGCACTCTAATCCAGCATCTGCAGTCCTCACTTTTGCCTCAGTTTAGAACCACCATGGAGTAGCCACCCGTGACCAGCTTCTGACCCTGAGTAGCCTCCATTGGAATGGACAAAGCAATGATTGACAATCCAACGTAGCTGTACGTGGCCAAGGCTGCTTCATGTTTTTGCTGATGCAATGTCATTGTATCCACCAAAACATGGATCCTGCACTTCTGATCAACAAACTGACATTCCCTCCTCCCATTCGGGGCATCGTTCCAGCCACTTTCAAGAAGCACCCCATAATTAAAAAGCTGAAAGTGAAGGTTTGCAATGCGAAGCCCAGTGGACACAGTCAGCATGCCCCACGAAACCAAATATCCTCCAACAGCCTGTATGTCCACAATCACTGTGCACTACCTTCCCCGCTCCCATTGCCTCCCATGTATTCCAAATTTCGTATGTTGAACT
>NC_057710.1:79281442-79299566 GCF_004010195.1 Chiloscyllium plagiosum | reverse complement strand
TGCTTTGGGTCTGGAACCAGCATTCTGGCTTTAGATACCTTACAGATTTCCTTCATAAAACACTCTTGGGTCAACAGAGTGAGAAATTGATTGAGATTGACAGGACTGTGAAATTTATGGCTTTCAAATCCTAAAACAAAAGGCAGTGGTTTCCTTCTCAAATGCAAAATGTTTGCACACAGGTATGGTTCTGAGAATTAATTTGGAGATATTTCCAAGATTTTCAAGATAATTTGCCATAGTCTTTACTCCTTTCACAGGAGGTAGAAATACAGGGTCAAATTTCTTGACAAGCCTGAACAACAGTGGTTCATGAGGCTTGGTTTTCCTGGCAGGTTGTTGTTGTAATATGCAGCGTCCTTTCTCCAAGTAGATCAGATTTACATGCATTGCTTGTCTTCAAAGTGTAGATTTTCTTCTCTTTTGGCTCTAAATAACGTTGACATTTTCAGGACATTACAGGCTGCCGTGTACATGTATGGCTTCTTGGTGTCCATGTTTTCAAGTATTGTCACTCTATTTACTTTTTCAACTGATGAATCTAGTCAGAGCATATAGTTGTCACAACTCACTGTTGGAAATCAAGCCGAATCCCAGAGCAGTGACAAAAGCTTCAGGTAAACAGTTATAAACTGTTGGCATGTATTACTACAAATTAAAAGCCTTGGGTTGCTGAGATGATCGTTATGATCTTTATGCTGGTCAGAGTGTTGATTTTCTGTCATGTTTCTCACGAGCTTCCGCTGGTTTGCATGAGACAGAAGGGGTCTGGTTCATTTATAAAACATTTATGACTTATCAGTCACAGCTTACACCAACTGCTGAAGGAAAGATGAACTGGTTTTCTTCAGGTTTAAAGTGGGTTTTGTCTGCAGAGCACAGTAAGATAGCTTCTCTGCTTGTGGAGATTGGAACATTTCTCTCTACCTTGTTCCCAAGTCCAAGCTCTTCAGTTACCAGAGAATCAATCTCTATGGCTTTTGACAGTGTAAAGGCTTTTGTCATTGATAACTGGTCACTAGTTGATGAACCAATCAACTTGTTATTGCCACCCAGCCACATCTGTACACCGAACCCCATACCTTCAGTTTGTCTACAACCCAAATGTCATTACTGCTTGTTGAAATAGTTGTTTACATGATGCTTGCCTTAAGTTTTAGATGACTAATTTGTTATAATGGTGGTTTTAAAACAATTCTTCCCTTTTCAGTTCATGGTTTTAAAAAGGAAAAAACCAAAAAGGACACAGTCTTCACAAAGTAAAGTGCATAAACTGGTGATTCAGAGGAACCCCTCTAAATAAGGCGGACACTGATTGGGTAAGGAAGTAAATGCTTGTAAAATGTAACTTTGTAAATAAGTATCAAAATATGCAATAGATAGAATAGGGCGACATGGTGATTCAGTAGGTTAGCACTGCAGCCCCACAGTGCCAGGGACTTGAATTTGATTCCACTCTCGGGTGACAGTCTGTGTGGAGTTCGCACATTCTCCTGTGTCTACATGGGTTTCCTCTGGGAGTTCATTTTTTCCCCAGTCCAAAGATGTGCAGGTTAGGTGGATTGGCCATGCTACATTGTCTATAGTGTCCATGAATGTGCAGGCTAGGTGAATTAGTTATGAGAAATGCAGGGTTATGGGAAAGGGTAGGGGGTGGCTCTGAGTGGGATGCTCTTCGGGGGGTCGGTATGGACTCAATGGGCCGAATAGCATGCTTCCAGACTACAGGGATCCTATGGTTCTGTTTGCTCCAGCACTATCAATTACTTGCTGGCTTTGTGGAAAATGACACTGATCAGATTGTGACAAGTTCAGGTTCTCATAGATTGCAGACGTGGGAAACATTGCACTCTCAGTTCAGTGAAGAGAGTTTATCTGTTACAGGGCATGGCATTCCATTCATGTTCAGCTGGTATGTAATCGCAAAACTTATTTGCGCACATTTGTTCAAAATATACTGAAAGCTGCCACAATGCGTTCATTCTGCACCAGTCAAGATGAGAGTGATGCTGGAAAAGCAGCATCAGTTCAGGCAGCATCCAAAGAGCAGTAAAATCGACGTTTCGGGCAAAAGCCCTTCATCAGGAATACAGGCAGAGAGCCTGAAGGGTTTTGCACCAGTCAAGTATATCCCATATCTTTCATACGGCATCACTGTCAGATCTGCATGCTGGCCTCATACAGGCTTAACTTTGTTTAACTGGAGCTATGCAGCCCTATACCTTACTATTGCTGAATACATTACACTTTCCCAACACAAAACATTCCAACAATAAGTCATTTTTCCATTTCACTAACACTCACTGCTTTAGTAATACCATTCTCATTAAAGCCGATGTCCACTAGGCAAGTGGGAGGCAACATTAAGGATGGCTGGTCTGTGGGAACTTGAAATAAAACTAATGGGAGTGAACAGTTACAATAAAGCAGACATGGTGATCAGTGTGACAATACCTGATTGTCTGAAACTCCTTGGTGTTTTGAGTTCTCTTCTTTCATGAGAATAAAAATAATAGTGAAAAATGGAGTGTGTGGAGAGGACTGAAGGATATTTGTAGAAGGTGGATGTGAGGAATGGTATAGGATGACAATAAGATAAAGATCAGTGTTATCTGTTTGGATGGGGATGTGAGATGATGACAGAGCTACAAGGTATGTAGTTCTGAAGAGCACTGTGCAGGAAACTTGGGGATTTCAGTGAGGAAGTTTGTATTTAAATGTGGAATGTCACCCACCTTTCTTGCCCCTGAGAAGATTATTAGACCCATTCTGCTACTTTCACCAAGTTGTGGTTCCACAATTCTGTTGCTTTTCCCCGAATGCCTGTTTGCTCATAGACACTGGTCTATTCCTCCAATCAAATGGATTGTCACATTGCAGTGAGCTCTTACTTCCCATAGCATTACCTATGAGAACAATTAGATAAAAAGTGTTCTCTCTAAGCCAAATGATCCTGCAACATTCTGTATGTTCCACACAGGCCACAGGCAAGTTTATGTCAATAAATAACTCCAAATACTTGGCTGCACCAAATAAAATTAACAGGCTCACACAATTACAGCAATCACCCAATAAGATAAATGGTAGCACATATCAGGGTGAGCTTGTTACAGTGGCGTTCCATCACACAACACTTGGAGAATAGCAGAATTAGAATTCAAGACCAGGTCCCTTTCAATAGAAATCATTTGACAGTCAGGAGCTAGTTGTCTTCCTGCCAACCCCTTATGATCAGTCAGCAACCCTGGAAATGGGATGTTAACATTGTGGCTGATTCAAAATGTCAGGGAAAAATTAGCTCTGAGATCATTCAAGCTTCCAAAACCACTACTGCAAGCTGGTCTCCATGTTAAAAGTCAGCCTGTTTCAGCTCAATGAAAGCAGTCCTGATGACTGGCTATTGACCTGAAATCAACTAGGAGAAAGTGGAGATTAGAGTCGAGAGTGTGGTGCTGGAAAAGCACAGCAGGTCAGGTAGCATCCGAGGCTTGATGAAGAGCTTTTGCCTGAAACGTTGTCTCTCCTGCTCCTTGGATGCTGCCTGACCTGCTGTGCATTTCCAACACCACACTCTCGACATTGACCTGAAATGTTAATTTTGTTTCTGTCTTCAGAGATGTTGCTTGATCTGCTGAGTATTTTCAGCCTATTCAGCTTTCATTTGCACATGTGTCAACTCCACATGAGATCAGTTAATTGGTAATAACTCAGGACCCTTATTGATCTGAATGATTGCCCATGCTCAGCATTAACTAGCTAGCAAGAGAACTGTCTTTTTTTTGCAGGTTTGGTAATATTCATGTATTGTTGGGCTTTACTTTCATATAGATTGTTAAATTTCAAACTAAGCTTAAAAATATCTTGCAAATCATTTACCATTATTGCATTACTAAATAAATACATGTATGAATTTAGCTTGTTGTATTTGTAGACTGTTTATGGTATATTATTCAAATTAGACCCAGGAAAGGATGCTGTGCTTAGTAAATAAATTAAGGAGGAATGATGTTTTTTTTTTAAAGTAATTTTAAAAAAATTAAGTAAATATATATTTCTATGTACACAAGTATTAAATCACATTTTACATAGACAGCAATTATTGACTCCTTAGGCATGATGTTGGGAGACAAGCAGATTTTAAGATTTCTATTGTTGGGTGTTTGCAGGGATGTTCTAGGAAGCAGTTAAAATCAGATCTGCCAGCTTTGAGGTTGTACCTGATGGACCAAGTAATGAAGTAGCTAAAGGTATTAAGAGACAGGGGGCAAAGGTAAGTTAATGGAACAAGGTCATAGCTGAGCTTACTGAATGGTGGAGGGTTTAAAATGGGCAAACTTGAGAACTGCAGATGCTGGAAATCAGAGTCTAGAGTAGAATGGTGCTGGAAAAGCACAGCAGGTCAGGCAGCATCCGAGGAGCAGGAAAATTGACATTTTGGGCAAAAGCCCTTCATCAGGAATGAAGCAGGGAGCCTCCGTGGTGGAGAGATAAATGAGAGGGAGGTGGATCTGGGGAGACGTTTGCCAAGAGTGCAATAGGTGGATGGAGGTGGGGATGAAGGTGATAGGTTGGAGAGGAAGGTGGAGCGGATAAGTGGGAAGGAAGATTGGCAGGTGGGACAGGTCATGAGGATGGTGCTGAGCTGGAAGGTTGGCACTGGGGTAAGGCAGGGGGAGGGGAAATGAGGAAATTGGTGAAGTCAAGTTCAGCTGAGGTCAACTAGTCCTATATGTAATCTTCTTGCTATTAAACTCCACTTCTCAATTAGTAAAGGCTATGAAATTTTATGTTTCATTAACCATTTTCTCAACCTGTCCTGCTAACTGTAGTGACTTAAAATCATAGAACCTTACAGTACAGGTTAGTCTGTACTGATCCGCTGAAGAGCATCCCACACCATCCATGTATTTACCAGAGCTAACCCACCTAGCCTGCACACTATGGGGTAATTTAGAATGGTCAATCCACTTAACCTGCCCATCTTTGGACTATGGGAAAATACTGGAGCAGCCAGAGGAAACCCACACATACATGGGGAGAACGTGCAAACTGCACACAGACAGTCATCTAAGGCTGAGTCTCAGGTGCTGTGGGGCAGCAGTGCTAACCACTCAGCCACCATGCCATCCAACTTGTGCACATATATATCCAGCTCCCTTTGCTCCCGTGCCTCATTTAAGATATGACTTTTATTTTATATCATTTTTTTCGCTTTCTTCCTACCAAAATGAATCATTTCACATTTCTCCATATTGAACTTCATCTATCCTCTTTTCAACCACTCAACGACTCCTGAAATTCTACACTGTCCTCCTTACAGTTTGCAATACTTTTATGTTTTGGATCATTCACAAGCTTTGTAATTGTCCCCTGCACACTAATGTCTTGTCATTAATGTTTATTAGGAAAAGCAAAGGTTCCAACACTGATCCCTGGAGAAAGCTTCCTCCCACCTAAAAAAAGCAACAATCAGTCACTACTTTCTGATATCCAGCACCCAATTCCATATGCATGTTCCAATTGTTCTTTTTATACCAAGAGCTATAATATCGCTCACAAAACCTTTGGAGAGAACTAAATCAAACACCCGTTAACATTCAAGTATACCAAATAGACTGCATTGTTCTCATCAGCCCGCTCTGTTACCTTTCCAAAACTCTAGTAAGTTAATAAAGTTGCTTAAGAAATCCATGCTGACCTTTTTCAATTAACCTGCATTTGTCCATGTCAATGTTAACATTGACTTCAATTTTTTTTCCAGAATTATCCCCTCATTAAGCTTAAACTGACTCCATCCTTTTGTTGAACAAGGGTGTAACATTTGTTATTCTTCAGCCTTCTGGTACTATCTTGAATATAAGGAAGTCTGAAACTTTATGGCCAATGCCTCCACAATTTCTATTCTCACTTCTCTCATTATCCTTGAATGTATCTCATCTGGTCCTGGGGCCTAATCCACTTTAAGTACAGACAGCTCCAATACTTCTTCAATATCAAGCATAAACCTTTCTAGTGGCTAAGCTATCTTCTCTTTCTGCAGGGTCTGAGTAGAATCTTCAAAAAGGGAGGTGTGAAATATTCTTTTAGTACTGCAGCTATGATCTTTGTCTGTCTGTACAATTCCCCCTTTTGGTCTCCAGTTGGTTTTACGCCACCTTTTCCTATCACTTGACAGTTTATATGTTGATATTTTATGACTTTTAAGCTAGCTGCCAATCTTCTTGCATGATCCCTTTTTTCTTCTCTTACTTACTTGTTTATTTATCCTCTGAACATTCCGTATATAGCTCAGTTTTCAATATGTTTTTGAGCTGAAATCTGCCATACACCCTGAGCACATTTTTGTTCTTTATGCCATCCATAATATTTTTGTCATCCAGGGAGTTCAGGGTTTGTTTGTCCTACCTTTTCTTTCAAGGGAAATATCTTGACCGTGCCTGAAATACCTTTTTTTTTAAAGCAGCATTGTTCAGCTACATTTTTTTCATCCATCTTTGACTCTAATTTATTCAAACTAGATCTGTTTGTACCCCATTGAAGTTTACTTTCTCCCAATCAATTGATCTTGCTCTCGATTGGTCCTTTGTCATTTCACATAGTCATATGGAACTTTATGATAGAAAAGTTACTCTTCCCTAATTGTCCGTTGTACCAAGATTCCCAAGAACCAGATATACCTCCTTTCCAGCTGAATTGGAATCATACAGATACACAACATTTGTCTAAACATACTCAATGTCTCTAGAAATCCTGTACAATGGCCTCTCATTGTACTTTGTGCCACCTTAGTCTATATTCAGCGAAGTAATGTCTCCTGTTATAGCTATTCGTCATAGAGTCATAGAGATATACAGAATGGAAACAGACCCTTTGGTCCAACCCGTCCATGCCGACCAGATATCCCAACCCAATCTAGTTCCACTTGCCAGCACCCGACCCATATCCCTCCAAACCCTTCCTATTCATATACCCATCCAAATGCCTCTTAAATGTTGCAATTGTACCAGCCTCCATCACTTAACTCCTCTCTGTATGTTTGTTGTAAATTATTGGTTGAGATTCTCCCCATTAGGAAAAGGGCATTAGATATGGTCTTTGGATGCAGCAGGAGTATTTGATAGATGGAAGGTGATTGATAACGCAGCTTAAAATGGTTTGGCCTGGGACACTAACTCCTGAAGTTCTGGAGTTGAGATGACTGACCTCTAACAACGACAATTGTTTCAAAAACCGAAATTGCTGGAAAAACTCAGCAGATCTGGCAACATCTGTGAGGGGAAAGCAGAAATAATATTTTGGGCCCACTGGCCCTTTTTCAGAACCACAATTGTTTCCTTTGTGACTCCAACAAGCACAGTTTTTCCCTTGATTACCATTGATTCCAGTTCTGCTGGGGTTCCTTGATGCTGCCTTTAGCCAAATACAGCTGCAATGTCAAGGGCTGTCACTCTCACCTCCCCTCTGGAATTCAGCACATTTGTCCATGTGTGAAAAAAGGCTGTAAAGAGGTCAGGAACTGAGCGACCCTCGTCCAACTGAACTGAACATCAGTGAGCAGGTTATTGCTGAGCAAATGCTGCTTGATAGCAGTTTGTGTTGATGACACTTTTCTGATGGGCTAGAGTAGACTAGAATTGTGGTAATTGACTGGGTTGGATTTTCCCTAGTTTTTTGTGTGCAGGACATATTTGGGCAGTTTCCACATTGTTGAGTACATGCTAGTTGTACTGGATTGGGTGGGGGGCAAACACTGGAGCACATCTTCAGGGCTATTGCTGGAATATTGTCAAGAGCCATAGCTATTGCAACATCCAGTGCTTCCACTTTTTTTTATACCATATGGACTGGAATGAATTGGCTGAAGACTGGCATCTGTGAAGCTGGGGAATTCTAGAAGAGACTGAGATGAATCTTGCACTTATAGAGTCATAGAGTCCGACAGCACGGAAAGAGACCCTTCAGCCCAACTCGTCCATGCAGATGATGTTGAATCTTGTAGGGGTCTGAGTAAGGTGGGCATCATGTGGCAATTTCAATATGCAGGCAGTCTGGGAAAATCAGGTTAGTAATGGACCTCAAGAAAACAAATTCATGGAATGTCTATTAGATATTTTTGGAGCAGTGTGTGGTAGAGCCCACAGAAGCAGACTTGAATAGAGAGCTGAAGGTGAAGGAACCTCTTGTGTCAGTGACCACAATATGATAGAATTGACTGCAGTTTGAAAGGGAGAAGCTGGAATCAGATGTAACGGTATAACTATCGATCCCACAGTTACCTGGACTATACCTCCTCCATTCCACCCTCCTGTATAAACACTATCCCTCACTCCCAATTCCTCTGCCTCCACTGTATCTACTCCCAGGAGGAGCAATTCTACTCCAGAACATTCCAGATGGCCTCCTATTTCAAGGATCGCAACTTCCCCTCCCATGTGGTCAACAATGCCCTCAGCACATCTACTCCACTTCCCGCACCTCCGCCCTTGAACCCCATCCCCTCCAATCGCAGCAAGGATAGAAACCCCCGGTCCTCATCTATTCTCACCCCACTATTCTCCAGATACAGCACATTATCCTCCGTCATTTCTGCCACCTACAATCAGATCCCACCACCAGGAATATATTTCCTGCCCCACCCCTATCTGCATTCCGCAGAAGCCATTCCCTGTGCGACTCCCTCGTTAGGTCCATGCCCCCACCAACCCAACCACCACACGCGGCACCTTCCCTTGCCACTGCCAGAGGTGTAAAACCTGCGCCCACACCTCCCCCCTCACCTTCCTCCAAGACCCCAGAGGATCCTTTCACATTTGGCAGAGATTTTCCTGCACATCCAAACACCTCATCTACTGTGTCCATTGCTCTTAATGTGGTCTCCGCTACATTGGGAAACAGGATGCCAACTTGTGGAATGTTTCAGGGAACATCTGCAGGACACTCCAAATAACCCACCGCCCTGTGGACGACCACTTCAACTCCCTGTCCCACTACATCAAGGACATGCAAGTCCTGGACCTCCTCCACTGCCAAATCCAAGCCACCCTAGGCCTGGAGGAAGAACGCCTCATCTTCTTCTTGGGACCTTGATTCCAAGTTCTATACTACCAACTGACTATTATAAAGAGATACATATTACTTGTATAATCAATGTCAAAATGAAGCAGGGGTTCTTTGCTTGTTGATACATGCATAATGGCACAGGTTAACAAAGCTTTCAAAAAGGACCGGTCTGATCTCTAAAGATAAAGATTGAAAAGAGAAGTTATGATCGCCTTGTAGCTAACTTTGTATAAGAATTGTATAGGATTCTGATTCATGGGACACTTGCAGCAGTATTAGGGAAAGAGAGAGCTTTTCCAATGGGATAGAATTCAATTGAAGCTTCTGTCAGCATCTGCAGAGAGAGAAATCGAGTGAATAATTGAATCTAGCATGACCCTTTTACAGAATTGACATCTGAGCACTCACTTTATAATGCTAAAAAAAAGGGTTTAAAACAAGGAAACTTTCATCCAGCTGAAGAGGGTGTTGGTGAGGCTGCAGCTGGAGTATTGCGTACAATTTTAATTTACATAATAAAAGAAAATATACTGGAATTGGGCACAATTCAAAAGAGATTCACCAGGCTGATTCCTGGGATTATTGTATTGACTTAACAAGAATGGCTAAACAGGTTTAGAACTTTATTTATAATAGCTTAGAAAAATGAGGAGTGATCTTATTGAAACATATAAAATTCTGAGGGCTCTTGATGGCACCGATGTTGAGAAGATATGGGGAATCACAAACCAGGCAACATGTGACAGAATTTCTTCTTCCAGAGGGATGTCAAAGTCTGGAATTCTCTTCCCTAGTGTGTTGTGGAGGCTAGATCAGTGAAAGTACTCAAAGATGTCTTAGATTTTTGAAATACTGGGGAAGCTGAGGCCTATGAGGAGCTAGCATGAAAGAAGAGTTCAGGCCTGGGGTTGATCAGCCATGATCTTGTTGAATGGTAGAGCTATGTCAAGGGACCAGATGGCCTGCTCCTCTTCCTATTTCTTATGTTCTTATGGTCACACTTACTGAAACTTGTCAGTTCAGATTGAAAAGAAAGTATTCATAATTTGAAAATAATTAGACTGAAAGTGCCTGGAGTATATTTCACTCCATTCCACCAAGCTAATGCTCAAGTGCTGAAGGTGAAAACTTGTATTTATCAGAGGGAGAAGTTACAAACCAACAAGTTAATCTTGTGCTTTTCCCAGCTACATTGAAGGAAACAAAGACACATTTTTCTCCTCCTATTTTGAAATATTCCTAATCTTGAATGTTATTTGAAAACATGGAAGATTTTTAAGTGGAGTTTATCTCCTTCCTCACAATCATGATCACACATATCTTTCTTCTAAATTCTTTTCCAAACAACTATCCAAACTGGCAATTATAATGTAACTTTAATACAGTGGAATGTCCAATATACTTGGTGCGTAATCAGACAAAAATTGGCACAGAGCTAAAGTGGAACATGTGAAATGTTTTGCCAAAGAGTTAAGTTTGAAGTAACATATTTTGGGAGGAAAGAGAAGCCAAGAGTGAAAGACCCAGATGGATAAAATCATGATGGCCAATAGGAAGACAAAGAAAGTGATGGAGTCGATGTTAGAAATGCAAGGATATAGAATTCTCAGAAGATTGTAAGGTATAAAAAGGACATAGAGATAGAGAAAGCAAGGCAATAAAAGGATTTAAAACATTATGTTTTGTGGGTTGGCCTGGAGCGTTTGTTTTAGTTTAGTAGAAATAATTCAATTGGCTTGACTATTTTTACATTGCTTTCACAAGGCCAAACACCACTAATACATCAGATAAAAAAGTTTTGCAGTCACAGTGCCAAATAGCCACGATACTGATCAGTGACATCATAGAAGCAGTAACCATTACAAAACAGATGACTGAATTCAGTAGTGAATCTCAATTACGTTATGATCAATTTCTTATTAGGCTGAGATTTATACTTACATTTTTGTGTTTTGGATTTGTTATAAATAAATATTTAAAAACATTAATAACAACGTTAATGTGGGAGAAGGGAATAGTCAGTCACCAATAGTCAATAATCACCCTGGCATGTCCTTGGCTTTTTAAGACAGTGGCCAGAATGAATAGAAGCCTGTACAATTTCAGATAAAGTGAATCTTGTGAAACATTATACTGCCCCAAAAATTGAGCCAATGTGTATAAATGGCCAAACCCAATGAAATTAATGAAGTAACAAGTAATGATCAATGGGCTAGTATCAATAGGTTTGAATTGAGATGACGTAATGCCAATGTTACTGATGAAAGGTTTGAGAAGCATTTTTAATGCGTGTACCCTGCAGTCATCAGAGTGATATTGGTCATGGATGGTACGGAATCCTCCTGGGGCAGGACTATGGAGCATCACTGTCAGTGTGGGAGTCTGAGCTCAAATTATAGTCTAGATTAGAGTGATGCTGGAAAAGCACAGCAGGTCAGGCAGCATCCGAGGAACAGGAAAATCGACGTTTCGGGCAAAAGCCTGACCTGCTGTGCTTTTCCAGCACCACTCTAATCTAGACTCTGGTTTACAGAATCAGCAGTCCTTGTTTTTACCTTTACTGAGCTCAGTTTATACTCCTGCCTGAGTGATCATCCAACTGAAGTTGTAAAAATTGTAGAATTCAGTCAGTATCTTTTTTTCCCTTTTTAAAATAAACTTTTATTATTTGTTATTCCAGTGTAGTTTTTTTTATGGTTGAGTCTCTTTTGATCTAAATGGTTTAAAGGGTTAGTTTGAAAGCAGATTAACCTGAATCTAAATTATTACCTCTTTAGAATCGACTGGTGAGAACTGATGAGACCTTGCTGGATCTTTAACCAATATAGCTCTGTGCATGGTGGCTCAGTGGTTAGGGCAGCACGGTGCTCAGTGGTTAGCACTGCTCTCTCACAGTGCCAGGCACCCAGGTTCAAATCCCACCTTGGGTGACTGGCTGTGTGGAGTTTGCACGTTCTCCCCGTGTCTGTGTGGGTTTGCTCCAGTTTCTTTCCACAGTCCAAAAATATGTGCAGGTCAGGTGAATTGGCCATGCTAAATTGCCAAAAGTGTTCAGTGCATTAGTCAGAGGGAAATAGGTTTGGGTGGGTTACACTTTGGAGGTTGGTGTGGACTTGTTGGGCTGAAGGAGCTGTTTCCATACTGTAGGGTATCTAATCACACAAACATGAACTTCGGTGATCATTGTTGTGGGGGGTGAAATATTTTTCCATTTGAAACTTCCACTGGCATCACCAATCATAGTTTGAATTAAGCACTGTGCGCGTTGCATTATAAAGTCAGATATATGGTGAAACATATTGAATTCTCTACCGAAATTGCTTCAATTTCTTTAACACTTATTTGTAGTTGAGATTGCCACTTTAGAGGCAGTTTTGTGCTGTGTTTTCACACTCACTTCACAAGGATTCTCAAGAACAACAGCAAAAATAATCATCCATTGTACAGCCTTTCCAAGCTGCTCCAGACATTTCACCTTCCATTGATCTGATAACAAAATTTTAAAAATTTTGAACTGGTTTATTATCACAAAGTAAAAGCTTGTTGGAATCATGAGGGCCAGATATCATGTAGAAAATTAGAAACAGGTTCAACTGCAACCATCCCATTGTCCTCCCACTTCTAGTTATAGCGTTGATTGTCTGGTCACTAAAGCAGTCATGGAGAGGACATGGATACATTTGCTGGCTATAATGAATATAATGACAATAGAAATTAGAACATTAGAATAAAGGGAACATTTGCAGGATGGCAAACTATAACATGTGGAGAGCTGGGGCGACAATTATTCAACATACATTAATAACTGAATGAAGTATGTGAATGTACTATTGAAAATGCTTGCGGATTACATAAAAATAGATTGGAATACAAATGGCAACGATGAAACAAAAGGGTCTACAAAAGGATATAGAAAGATTAAATGAGTGAGCAAAAATTTAGCAGATGGAATATAATCTGGGAAATTATGAGGTTATGCACTTGGTGGGTCAAATGGCCTACTTCTGCTCCTGCACCTTATGGTCTTATTTCAACTTCAGTACTAAAAGAATCAAACCAAAGATGGAATTTGCAGGAGCTTGGAGCTGGAAACAATAAAGGAAAGACAGTCTGAATGGGATCAGGATGACCTCCATAAACCTCTTTGCTTTACTGCTGATCTCACCACAGCACTGTTCATACCTGCCTACTAATGCATCCATGCTTCTCATTCTATCCTCACATCCTTGTCTATCATTCCACGTTGGGAATTTATCCTCATCCTTGTCCAATTTCATCTCGCTCCCTGATAGCCACCTCACCAATGTACTGAATCCAGTGGGTGGATATATCCTATTATTCTGTTGCAGGAGAAGAGAACACAGAACACCGGGCAGGCTCCATCCACAGACCACAACTACAGCGGCAGAGGCACGGGAGATGTGTGTCATTATGATATTCTGTATATGAAAGTTTGTGGAATCTGGAATGCCAGCGTTACTTGCTAACACAATTAAATGTTAGAGATCTACATGTGATATGGTAATGTGTCGTACTGACTTGATTTCAACAGTAAAAGAAGTATGTTCTTCGTCATAAAGTCAAGCTACAATTCACTTACACTGTTTGCAGTCATGAACCTGATACAAGAAGGAACTGTAAAGATGCACTCTATTTTCTGGCTTTATTTTCTGTGTTTCAAGATGGCGTAGAAGAGTGGCAACACTAAACAACACTTTTCATTGTATTTGTAATACATATGACAATAAATGAATCTAAGTATTTCTGTTTCCATACCCTTTGATCCTTGAAGAACTAACTCCTTCCTGAAAACATTCAATGTTTTGGCCTCAACTGTTTTCTGTGGAGAGATGTAGAGTTTTGTTGAACTGCAGTAGACAATGCAACAGATAAGCTTTCATTGCTCAAAAGGTAATTGCACGGTTACTTGAAAAATTGGTACAGGCACAATGGGACAAAAAACAAATGTAACAACTCCAGGATTCTATGATTTTATTGGGCCAACATTTTTCCAAGGAGCTTGTGGATCAGCATCTCTTTCAATCTTCATTTTGTAGCCGTGCAGAGCCAATATTAACGTCAACAATTTCAGATTATAATCTCATTTATGATTTTCTGTTTTTCTTTGGGACAGCAGCCACTGCAAAGATTCGGAAATTTCCCATTCACGCCTCCTCTAGACACATCTTTTGGTTCATTTCTCACCACCATCTTTACTCATCATTCTGACTTGGAAATGTATCGGCCATTCCTTCAGTGTGACGGGGTCAAAATCCTGGAACTCCCTCCCAAACACAATTGAGGTGTTTTCAAGAAGAAGTTAGATTATAGTTCTTTGGGCTAAAGGGATCAAAGGGGAAGGTAACAGAAGCATTTAGATGTGTTCATTTATTGTCACAGTGAACGGTATTGTTTAATGTCACCGGTTGTCAACGCCATCTTGAAACACAGAAAAATAAAGCCAGAAAAATTTGAGAGTCTATCTACATCGCATGGACTTTAGTGGCTCAAGGTGGCAACTTGGTACCACCTTTGAATGAACAAGTTGGGACAGGCAATAAATACTGGCCTAACATCTCACAAGTGAATAAAAAACATGTCTGATGGTATAGAAACCTTTCATTACTTAATAAGGAACTTTAATTGTAAGGAGCTGTGTAAGAAGTGTCTGCACAGTAGTGTGGAATGTATTGGAGATTCTGTTCCCCTGGAATGAAAAACAGTTAAAGCAAGATCACATTCCACGACGCCACAATTCATAAAATCTGCTCAATTGGTGAATACTTATATGTGCAAAGTTAAAATCAGGTCACAACACCAGGTCATAGTCCAACAGGTTTAATTGGAAGCACTAGCTTTCAGAGCACTGCTTCTTCATCAGGTGGTTGCGGAGTATAAGATCGCAAGACACTGAATTTATAGCAAAAGTTTACAAAATGATGTAACTGAAATTATATATTGGAAAAGACATGGATGGTTTGTTAAGTCTCTCATCTTTTAGAATGACCATGTTGGTTTCAGTTCTTTCATATGTAACTTTTTTAAAAGTTACATTCTCAAGTGAACTTTAACAATTGGTGTCCTGTCGGCCCAGATAATGCATTGAAGGTGTGAGGTGCCCTGTGTGAGACTGTCTGTGCCCCAATGGTCAGACTGATTCTAAACTAAAAAAGGGATTTACAGAATCTTACATGGATTCATGCAGTTTTTCAGCAAAGTAAAATGTAATTCTGCAAGTACAGATTCATCCCACATATTTATATGTGTATATGTGTGTGTCTGTGTGTGGGGAGGTATGTCAGGGGTTTATGAGTGACTGTGAGAGAGTGTGTGTATGTGTATGAGTGTGAGTGTAAAGACGTATATGTCTGTGAGAGGTGCGTGTGAGAGTCTGGGAGTGTATGTGTGAGCATATGAGAGAGGGTCTGCGTGAGTGTATGGGTCTGTAAGTGTGCGTGTGTGTCTATAGGAGTGTGTGTGTGTGTGTAGGAGTGTGTGTAGGAGTGTGTGTGTGTGTCTGTGTAGAAGTGTCTGTGTGTGTGTGTAAGCGCATCTGTGTGTGTGTGTTTGTGTGTGCATGCGCATCTGTGTGTGTGTGTTTGTGTGTGCATGCGTATGTGTGCGTGTGTGTGTGTGTCTGTCTGCATGACATGAGCCCAAGGTCCTGATTGAGGTCATTCCCATGGTACCAAACTTGGCTATCAGCATCTGCTCGGCCACTTTTCATTGTTGTCTGTTCCGGAGTGCACCTTGGAGAACAGTCACCTAAAGGTCCGAGGTTGAATGTTCCAGACAGCTGAAGTGTTCTCCAACTGGGAGGGAACACTTCTGTCTGTTGATTGTTGTGCAGTGTCCATTCATCCGTTGCTGTAGCCTCTGCTTAGCTTCACAAATGCCTACAACGTATGAGATAGACAATGTTGGCTGATTCGCATGAGTACCTGACACATACATGGTGGGAGGTGTCCCCATGTGTAATGGTGGTATCCGTGTCAACATTCTGACACACCTTGCAGAGTCTGCCATGACAAGGTTGTATGGTGTTGTCCTGAAAGCTGGGCAGTTTGCAATGAACAATGATCTATTTGAGGTTTGGTGGCTATTTAAAGGTGAGAAGTGGAGGTGTGGGGAAGGTTTTGGTGAGGTGCTCATCCTCCTTGATAATGTGTTGCAGGTCATGAAGAACATGGCGTAGTTTTTCGGCTCCTGGGAGGTACTGGACAATAAAGGGTATCCTGTCGGTTGCAGCATGTGTCTGTCTCCTGAGGAGGTCATTCCGGTTTCTCGCTGTGGCATGTCGGAACTGGTGGTTCCCTGTTCTTATAAGGGCATCCTTGAGTACTTCCAGGTGCCCGTCCTGTTCTTTCTCATTTGAACAGATCCTGTGTATGTGTAGGGCTTGGCCATACGGGATGGCTGTTTTAATATGTTTCGGGTGGAAGCTGGAGAAGTGTAGCATCGTGAGGTTATCCGTGGGTTTGTGGTAGGGTGAGGTGCTGAGATACCCATCCTTGATGGAGATGGATATATCCAAGAATGACACAGTTAGTAGAAAGTAATCCATGGTGAGTTTGATGGTGGGATGAAACTCATTGATATCAATGTGTAGTTGCTTCAGCTATGCATTATCTGGGCCGACTTGAGAATGTAACTTTTAAAAAGTTCTGGAATTTACATATGAAAGAACTGAAACCAACATAGTTATTCTAAAAATGAGAGATTTAACAAACAATCCAGGTCTTTTTCAATATATCATTTCACTGTAAACTTTTGCTATAAATTCTGTCTTACAATCTTATTCTCCACAACCACCTGATGAAGGAGCAGCGCTCCGAAAGCTAGTGCTTCCAAATAAACCTGTTGGAGGATAACCTGGTGTTGTGTGATTTTTAACTTTGTACACCCCAGTCCAACACCAGCATCTCCAAATTATGACTTATATGTGTAGTTTCTTTTTATTTCTGCATTACATATCAATAACTAATTTAGACATGGGTTCCAAGAGTGATTGGTTGGGGTAATTTGAATCTGACATGATTCATGTAACTTGCTGCCTGGAAAATTGGCAGGACCTCACCATCCCAAATCCTAACCCGGCCTACTGAGCAAGTGTCAAATATACACAAAAAAAGTCGAAGTAAAGCACAATCGGTCAGGCAGCATCCAAGGAGCAGGACAGTCTACATTTCCAGCATGAGCTCTTCATCAGGAATGAGGGGTGGCCCAAGGGGACTGAGAGATAAATGAGTGGGAGGTGGGGCTGGGTGGAGGGAAAGGTAGCTGGCAATGTGATAATGAGATGAAGGTGAGGGGGAAGGTGATAGGTCGGAGTCGAGGGTGGAGCAGATAGGTGGGAAGGAAGATGCACAGGTAGGACAGTTCAAGAGAACAGTGTCGAGTTAGAAGGTTGGATCTGCGATAAGGTAGGGGGAGGGTAAATGAGAAAGCTGATGAAATTCACATTGATCCTGTGTAGTTGGAGGGTCCAAAGGTGGAAGATAAGGTGTTCTTCCTCCAGGCATCGGGTGGCTAGAGTTTGGCGGTGGAGGAGGCCCAGGACTTGCATGTCCTTGATGGAGTGGAAGGGGGAGTTTAAGTGTTCGGCCATGGGGCGGTGGGGTTTATAGTGTGCACGTCCCTAAAATTTTAGGAAGGATTCTTTTTACATATTCAAAGACGATAATATTATTGGGACCCAAGTGCAATTGGAAAACTTCGCTGAAAATCTGTGATGGCCTTCTTGTCAGTTGAAAACTATGGAGAAGGTTAGGCTTTGGTGCGGAGATGAAAATGTGTTGCTGGAAAAGCGCAGCAGGTCAGGCAGCATCCAAGGAGCAGGAGAATCGACGTTTCGGGCATGAGCCCTTCTTCAGGAATGAGGAAAGGGTGCCAAGCAGGCTAAGATAAAAGGTAGGGAGGAGGGATTTGGGGGAGGGGTGTTGGAAATGCGATAGGTGGAAGGAGGTTAAGGTGAGGGTGATAGGCCGGAGTGGGGGTGGGGGCGGAGAGGTCAGGAAGAAGATTGCAGGTTAGGAAGGTGGTGCTGAGTTCGAGGGTTGGGACT
>NC_057710.1:79268506-79280740 GCF_004010195.1 Chiloscyllium plagiosum | reverse complement strand
AGGTCTAGGAAGGGGAGGGAGGAGTCTGAGATGGTCCAGGTAAATTTGAGGTCGGGGTGGAAGGTGTTGGTAAAATGGATGAACTGTTCAACCTCCTCGTGGGAGCACGAGGCAGCGCCGATACAGTCATCGATGTAGCGGAAGAAAAGGTGGGAGGTGGTGCCAGTGTAGCTGCGGAGATGACTAGACTGGGTTTTCTGTCACTTTCCCCCTTACCTCTTGGCCAGACACAGGAGTGCTAGCAGGACTTAAATTAAATTCAGCAGTTGAACAGCAGTCCAGGACACATTTTTGGAGCAGGTGTCGTTTTTCAATCTTCCTTTGTTACCCATCCACCGAAACCCCACTTGTAATTAAAATCAGGATAGTTTGAGAAATTATCTGTAAACTGGTACATATACAAGAATCTTCAAAGAAATTTGGGCCAGGACCTATTCAATGGAATGCCAATTTAAATGTTTCAAAGCCTGTTCATAGTGTTGCTCCCTTAATGGAAGCCGACAGTGAGGGAGTGCTTTATTGAAGTTAACTATTAGTTCTTGCAGCAAGGCAATTTACCTTACTGCTATAGCAACACAATATATTAAAGTCTTCGAATGAACAGAGCTTTGACTGCAGAAAGTACTGTACCTGTAGGAATTCCATTGATTATTTTTAACAGATAGAACATTTTATATGGCATGCTTGATCTCCATGACTGAGTTCATAGGGTTGACTGTAATTCGGGTGACATTGTTTCAACGGTAAACTCTGATGCTGGGGGTGTTGCTGATTGAAGGAGACACAGCTGGCTGACTGCAATTATGTGGCACTCAGTTAATGGACATTCTAGAGGCATTGTGCCCATTCAATCATGCACCAGGAATGGGGCTGGTATCTGACCGAATGGCACATTTTACTGCCATCTTTATAGGACTGCCAAAACTGTATTGCTATCCAGTAACCAGAATCATGTAGTTCTTTCCTTCTATTTCCATCATCTTGTTTCTTGTTGATGTTGATCAGGAGGCTTTTTCTGGTATTTCTTGGTCAAGATGGTCCATCAAATCCTTTAACTCCTCTGCTGAGTCAGCAAGCCAGAGAATGTCATCGGCATATCAAAGTTTGAAAAAAGCATCACTCAGCTTTGTATCCATCAAACCTCTCTCTTGTAACCATCTCTATTAGATGTTGAATAATCATGGTGAGTGGACTTTTTTGTTTGATATGAATGATTCTGATAGAGTACCAGTATATCTAACCCTAGCTCACTGTTTATGTTAAAACTTGGCTAAAAAGTTGATTAAATGTGGCTTTTAAGATGTAAGAGCAGAAGTAAGCTATTTGGTCATCATGTCTGCTCTCGCATTCAATGAAATCATGGTTGATCTGATAATCCTCAATTCTATTTTCCAGACTTTTCCCTATTGACCTTGATTCCCTTATTGATTAAAATTCAGTCTCCATCAGCCTTGAACATACTTAATGGCCCAGCCTCGACAACCCTCTGCAATAAAGAATTCCACAGCTTCACTACTCTTTTAGAGAAGAAATTCTTCCTCATCTCTAACTTAAAAGTGCAACTTCTTATTCTGGATCGAGACTCACCCACAAGGGGATACAACCTCTCAGCATTTATCCTCTCAAGGCCCCCAGAGAACCTTATATGTTTCAATAAGGACTCCTCTCATACTTCTAAACTCCAAAGAGTATAGGTCCAACATGCTCAACCTCTCCTCATAAGGCAATCTCTTCATACCCAGGATCAGTTAAGGTGAAATCTCTCTGGACTGTCTCCAAGGCTGTTACATCTTTCCTTAGATAATGTGACCAAACTGTTCACTTTGAAGTAAAGGCCCTCATCCTTTATTATAGGCTTTAATTTTTTGCCAGTAAGAGATGTTAAGGTAACTGATCTATGGTTATAGGTTTTTTTGGTCTCCTTTTGGTTTTAAATAAAGGTGTTATGTTGCCCGTTTTTTAAAATCCTCGAGCACTTTCACAGGATCTAAGGATTTCTGGAAGATTACTGCCAGTTCATCCACTATCTCTGCAGCTACTTTCTTTCATATCCTAGGATGCAATCCATCAGATCCAGGTAACTTATCAGTTTTTGTTGCGGCTGTACAGGACATTGGTTAGGTAAAACAATGACTACAGATGCTGGAAACCAGATTCTGGATTAGTGGTGCTGGAAGAGCACAGCAGTTCAGGCAGCATCCGAGGAGCAGTAAAATCATTGGTTAGACCACCTTTGGAATATTGCGTGCAATTCTGGTCTCCTTCTTATTGGAAGGATGTTGTGAAACTTGAAAGGATTCAGAAAACATTTATAAGGATGTTGCCGGGGTTGGAGGATTTGAGCTATAGGGAGAGGCTGAACAGGCTGGGGCTGTTTTCGCTGGAGCGCCGGAGGCTGAGGGGTGACCTTGTAGAGGTTTACAAAATCATGAGCGGCATGGATAGGATAAATAGACAAAGTATTTTCCCGGGGACAGGGGAGTCCAGAACTAGAGGAACATAGGTTTAGGGTGAGAGAGGAAAGATATAAAAGGGACCTGCGGGGCAACGTTTTCACATAGAGGGTGGTATGTGTACGGAATGAGCTGCCAGAGGAAGTGGTGGAGGCTGGTACAATTACAACATTTAAAAGGCATCTGGATGGTTCAGCTCCTTTGTCTGGCACTGCAAACGGCCCCTCATTAAATTAGCCAACTGCAGTTGCCTCACAGATTGGGGGGAGTAGACCATCTGGACATTAAAAATTACCAATTAAGCTCGCTTTTGACCTATGTAAGTGATTGGGCTTGTGGGGACCCACTTTCAATATGGCTAGATATCAAAGTCTTCCAGGCAAGATGCCCCCTTACCAGTTTGCTGTTTTTGGACAAAGTGAGGACAGTTAGGGAATATTGCCATAATCCAATAGTCATCAATACTGTTAAAGCATGGAGGGCAATTTGGCAGAGGGAAGGTAATATTGACAAAACATCTTTATTTACACCTTTAGTGGGTCTGCCGAGTTTTCAACTAGGTATGATAGATTCAGGATTTAAATGTTGGGCAGCTAGGGGTATATCTTGCATGGGTGATTTATTTGAGGGAGAGAGCTGGGTATTGAAATTTCTTCAGAGGCATGGGAGGATATTTGGGAGAATGCAAGGAAGATATCAATTTGCAATAGGACCCATGCTTTACAGTTGAAGATTCTGCACTGTCCACTTAGCCCCAGACCATTTGTCAAAATTTAAACCAGGGGTATCTTCAGCATGGCCCAAGTGCAAGGTCTGCACAGGCACTCTTACCCATTGTCTTTGGTCTTGTGACAGGCTTCAAACATATTGGAGCCCTGTAGTGGGTGCAATGGAGAGGATTTTAGGTGTAGGGGTGGAGAAGGACCCTATTTTGCTCCTTTGGGCCTACCCATTGTATTTCCTGCAGACTCGCATAAGGCAAAACTTTTCAATATTCTTACATTCTGTGCAAGGAAGAATATCTTGCTAGGTTGGATATCTGAAATCCCCCCTGGCCTGTCGGGTTGGCGGAAGATTGTTATGGAGCATATTCCCCTGAATTTTCTTACAAATATGGTACACCACAAAACTGAGAATTTTTACAAGACATGGCAACCCTTTTTGAAATACCTGGACACAGATTTATCTGCCACACTAACAAGGGCTTTTATATAGCCGTAATGATTGTGTTTCATGAGTCCAATATCCAGGGAGGAGGAACTGTGAATGTGTGAGTGCTTTGTTTGGCCGGGCTGAGTTATTACTATTTATTTGTTTGTTGTTAGGTATTTATTTAGTTAGTTAAATAGCTAGTTTAGTTTTTTTTTAAATTTTATACTTCTCTATATATGTTTATACACTCGTATAGGAGGGTAGGTTGGGGAATTTCTTTTTTATTATTTGGGTTTAGTTTTGTGCTATTTTTGTACTGTTTTGAATTGCATTGTTTTGTATTTGTTGCAATATTTAAAAATCTATTTTTTCTTAATAAAAATATATTATTAAAAAAAGGCATCTGGATGGATATATGAATAGGAAGAGTTTGGAGTGATATGGGCCGGGAGCTGGCAGGTGGGAATAGATTGGGTTGGGCTATCTGGTCAGCATGGATGAGTTGGAGCGATGGGTCTGTTTCCGTGCTGTACATCTCTATGACTCTATGACTCTAGTTTCCCTAGTTTCATTGGTATCAATGAGGATGAAGACAGCTGGATCCATCCCCTCCCATTCCAAGTTCTTCTCCAGTCCTAAGGAAATATCCTTAATACTGGGACCAAGCAGACAACAGTCTTCAGCACTCCCAGTCATTGCTGCAGAGAACAATATCTTTCCCCTAACTATACTGTTCCTTTCACTACCACATTTCTACTTTCTCCCTCACCTTGACTGGCTCCCTGTACCATGGCGCAACAGTCATTTGCTCATCCTTCTGTTTTGTCCTTTTGTTCACTCTAGCCTCTTGTGTTATCACTAGCAAATGATTATCAATATTGCAGTTTGCATCTTATAGTTCTTTCGATAACATAGAACATAGAACATAGAAGAATACAGCGCAGTACAGGCCCTTCGGCCCTCGATGTTGCGCCGATCCAAGCCCACCTAACCTACACTAGCCCACTATCCTCCATATGCCTATCCAATGCCCGCTTAAATGCCCATAATGAGGGAGAGTCCACCACTGCTACTGGCAGGGCATTCCATGAACTCATGACTCGCTGAGTAAAGAACCTATACCAACCCCCCCTTAATTTAAAGCTATAAGATAAGATCTGCATTGTTTTGCTACTGCGTTGTCATCAATCTGAAGCTTAGTCCACTGTTAGTGGGCTTTAAGATTGATTAATTTGTAACAGCATATACAAGATATGTTCCAGATATTGCCCACTTAGTTTATTTTGAAGAATTATGTCAGCAGAATGAGATCTATGCTAGAGTAACATTGTTATATGCTAGGGTAACATTGTTATATGCTGGGGTAACATTGTTGTATGCTAGGGTAACATTGTTATTTTATGTTTGGGATATGGATTCAAATTCCTCAAGTTAATGGAATAAAGGCTGTCTGATAGCAGGGAAAATTTTACATCAAATTTGGGTGGCCTGAATTAAATTCCTAGCAAGTAGAAATCCACAGCACAAAACTAAAACTGGTAATCTCCTGAGGAGCAGACATATGGAAGGTTATTGTAGAAATAGGAACAATACTTACTGACACAGTAGTAGGTTCTCTTTTGTTCCAGCATTGGGATGAAGGGATGGAGATTTGATTTGCCTCTAGCTATCCTTTCACTGACACCTCCTGGAAGTGCAATGGAAGCAGGGTCAATTGAGGCATTCAAGTGGCTATTAGTTCACTATTTAATTGGAAACAATGTGCAGCATTGCAGGGAAAGAGCAAGAGTTTGGCTGAGGTTATAATAGTCAGAGAGCCCAGTGGAGACAGAATGGGCTAAATGGCCTTCTTCTGCACAGTAATAATGCTGAGATTCTGGCCAATGGCCACACTTAGATCATATTACCATGTGAAAGGTGCTATGCAATTGTCAGTTATTTTTGAGCGTGCTGACACTCAAGAGTTAGATTTTGCACTGCAATGCCAACCGATCTCAACCAAGTTCAGGGCGCAGGGAGTGTGATGATGAAGGGAGAAAGAATCAGGGACTAACTGCAAGGTAGCACCCATCGTGAGAGCTGGATTGCTGAGAGAAGGAGCAAGCCAGTTATGGCATTCTTTCCCTGCAGCATGGTTTATAAGGACTGGCTTTTAGTGGCAGTCACCTTTTGGGCCTCAACAGCCACTGCAGCATCTTTAGCATGGGCTGGAGCCTATTAATTTAACACAGTGGACTGACATTATGACCCCATTTACAAGTGTATGAATGCTCATGTTTGTTTGTTGTTCTTAATAAACCTATATTTCTACTCAACCTGCTCAGAGATGTTATTACACACCTCTGGAGTAGGTGAGACTTAAATCCAGCTCTCTTGGTCCAGGGATAGGAATAATACCACAGTGCCACAAGAGGTCCTAATGCTAATGTTTGTTTCAGTTAAGCTGAATGAGAAATCATCCATGCCAGTAAGACATATGCCCAGCTCTGATTGGACACAGGAGGATCCTCTCTGAAGCTGATGATCATTGACCTTATTTAGCACCAATTAAACAGCTGCCACATAATTTCTACCGCACAACCACCTTTAAGCTATGAAGGATAGTTCTGCAAAATTCTTTATTGCTTTAACAATTCACAAGATAATTACACTGGCAAGTCTGATTCTATGCAATGGATAAAAGAATGGTCCATTTTCAATTCCTTGTTAATTTATGTCCTCTTTTAACCACAACAATGCAGAGAATTGTTTACATTAATTAACTTGTTCAGATCTGTTACAGCTCAATCTCCAGAACCCACATTTTCTGGCCTAGAGATAAGGATACAATCACCACTCCTTTCAATGGCACCGTTAACCAGTACAGCCCTGTATTACAGTGTTCGACTTAGTTAACTGGGACCTGAATTTACAATCTTCCACTTCAGAGGCCAAAGTGCTAATAGTTGAGCCACAGCACTTGCTTAAAAATAATAGCACCCAACATGGTACTCAAATCCAAGGCCATGAGATTAAGTCACATGAGCTCCTATCTTGTCTCACCAAACAACATGTCCATAGCTCTTATCACACCAAGACAACTGTCACAATGCTCCAATGTTTTTTAATCCACTTGCTCAGATATGTAATAATACACCTCTGTAGAAGGCGAGAGTTGAACTCAGGGCTTTGTGTTGTAATTTGTGATGTTTGCTGATGTGCAATGGAAGGTGTGCTGCAATTAGTCTCTGTGCCCATCAACAGATGTAGGAATGTGCTTGTGTTAACAGTGAAATGCAGAGATTCAGTCTAACCCATTGCTTTCCACAGCTGATTAGCTGCTGACACTCACTGCCTTGGTTCATATGTGAAAAAATATCCAATTAAGAGGGATAATAAAAAGCTTCTGGCAATCATGATCGTGACCCATGGTACCCATTCCCACATTTGAGAGAGAAGGAAAGTACATTGAAGGATCAAATGTCTTTTCTCAAGAATACGTAAGCAGGCTACAAGAAAATGATTTATATTGAGGAAGATGTACAAGTCCATTGCATCAATAGAACGCCAGAAAAAAATTCTCTATAAGCAACCTATACAAGAAAAAAGCTGCTGTGTGGTCTAAGTTCCATTGTGTTCTTTAGAAATCGACTATCCGTTTTGTCCTGAACCAGCCTATTTTTTTTGATCTTCAATAGCAATCCCTGTGAGCTCACAGTTTGCAAGGGTCCAGTTTTTGTGGCTCTCTGTCTTAGCCAACAAGCATTTTAATTTGTGTCCTGCAGTGACTTCTCTTCATGCCAAGTCAATAACCTTCACAATAGCACTCTGCTTCTGCATTTATTTATAACTTCCCCACTGGTTCTTTTGAGAGTGAATTTAATTCACAGCAGCTTGAGTGCACATTCATTTCTCTTTCACAGCAGCTCAATTTTCAAGTAACTAACAAGCTGTTGCTATTCCAGACGCACTCATTCAAATGGTGGTCCTTGTGAATAATGAATGGCTTCAGCATCAGCCCTCTCAATAATTATGAAAATCTATTTGTACAAAAGGTAACCCAAAAACAAGTTACCACTTTTGAACAAAGCGTATCCTTTATTCCTGATGGCATTATGTAATTTTTATTGTATTAACATTTACTTGTGATGCCCTAATGCTAAATCTGACATGTTAATGGCACATTGTATTATAATCTCTCCAACAGCTGATTTATTTCAAGAATTGCACTCTCTCGTCATTGGATTTCAAGTTAGGAATCGTTCGACTTTTTTGATGGCAACTCGTTTGAATAACATTAAGTTGAAAAGGACCCACTTATGAAAGTTGGCAGCCAAAGCCCATCAAGCATTACATTGAATTTAACTACAGTCTGTCGGATCAGTACTTACTTATAGATCAAACACAACTGTGCTTGAGCTACTGTACGCATCAACGGATGTTAGCAGCTTCTCGCTATTTTATGCACTTTCCTATTTCGTATGTTAGCCTAGATAATGAGTGCTGACAGGCTACTTGTCCTCAAAGGTAACAAAGCTGAGCTTAATTCTGTCCTCCCCAGAATCCTCACATCTATTATAATTGGCTCATATATAGCAAATTCCACTGCACTTTTCATTTAATGTCCTTAAAACACAGCTCTTGTAGTGTTCAACCTCAGCAACAAAGATAATCAATTCTACAGCAAATTAAATTTTACATCATTGCCATGAAATTAAAACTGCTTCATCAATAATTATGAAATAAAAGCCTAAATGCAACAAGGCTGAAAATCTTTACCTCTTCCAGCATATTCTAGCAGTAAGTCTGATTGGAATATTATAGAAGTGTTGAAAATTACTCGGCAAATCCTGCCATTTTTTGGAAGGCTTTGTTTGGGTAGAATCTTTCTACCACTAACTAAGTCCACCCAATCAGAGACCTTGTAGCCTGACAGAGAGAAGATTCATAGGCGAGAATATCCTTTCGCCTCAGACGGGATTTTCAGTAATGAATCAGTACACCTGCACCATTTGCAGGATGTAGTATCTGTATGAGTAACAAGCTCCAAAGGATTTTCCAAAATTTTTAAGACTTTTCCTACCTCCCCTGGGAACCTGTCAGGATTATTCAATAAAGAGACACTTCCTGATTTTGCATAGTCCAACAGACATCAAAGCAGAGAATTCCAGGGAATAAATTTTAAAATGAAATCAAAAGCTTTCCAAATTTTAAGGATCAATGCATTTGGCCCAGTTTATGAGCTCTCAATATGAGTTTGGCACCCATAGCATTTGTTTATATTGGACATAAGCTTTCGCATTTTTGGACTCTGAGGTATTCTTAATGTTTGATGTGAAGTACAATTCAAAATTAATCCTGAATGAATCTGTGACATTGCACCCAAGGCTGACTATGGCACTGATTTTTACATAAATTTATTGATGTTAAGAAATACTTGGGGTTTTCCAGCACTCTGTGATCATATAATAGAATCACAGGAAGGGACATCTCTTCATCACAATTGTGCTCTTGTTTTTAAATTAGGGAAATTGTATGGTCTACTTAATGATGACACAAACTATTGACAATGATATCAAACCAGGTTTATACCTAGACGCTAGGCATCCTAAATCCTTGGACTGAATCGACATTGGAGTTTTTGGGCTAACTCCATAGCCAACAGATTGTGTTTCCTTTAAGTTCACTTGTGATTTTTTAAAGTACTTCATTATTGAATGAAGACTGCCACTGAATGATGTTGTATGTTGTAAAATGTTTGGTTGATGTGACCGTTGGACTCTGACATTGCATTTTCCGAAGAGTAAGGGGAACAGAGTTCACTTTGAAACATTAGCGATAAGACAGCCCTTGTCCTGAAACTGACTTAACAAGATATAGCATATTATGCTAAAGTGTCAGCAGTGAATGAGTGAGCATATGACAAGAGAAAGAAGGAAATGAAAATAATTTAGGAGAGACCTATCATCTCAACCTCAAATCAAATCTTCTCCTATAATTATAAGCAGCTCCTGCTTGTCTACAACAGGATCTAGAAGCAATCAAATTCAGGCTTACAACAGAAAAACCACTTAAAAACCATGTTTTGGAGATGCCGGTGTTGGACTGGGGTGTACAAAGTTAAAAATCACACAACACCTGGTTATAGTCCAACAGGTTTAATTGGAAATACACTAGCTTTTGGAGCGACGCTCCTTCATCAGGTGATAGTGGAGGGCTCGATCGTAACACAGAATTTATAGCAAAAATTTACAGTGTGATGTAACTGAAATTATACATTGAAAAATTGATTGTCTGTTAAGCCTTTCATCTGTTAGAATACAGTGATAGTTTCACTTCATTCATGTGTAAATCACAAAACCTTTTTTTAAAAGTTGCATTCTCGGGTGAGCTAGACCATATGTTGAAGATGTTAGCCCCCTGTGTTCTCTGTCTATGCCACGATGTTTAGATTGATTCTAATCTAAAAAGTGAGATAACAGAGTTTTACATAAATTCATGCAGTGTTTGAGCTCTGAGCTCAAACTAAACATCAGGTCATAGACAGAGAACACAGGGGGCTAACACCTTCAACACCTTGGGGCTAACCCAAGAATGCAACTTTTAAAAAAAGGTTTTGTGATTTACGCATGAAAGAAGTGAAACTATCACTGTATTCTAACAGATGAAAGGCTTAACAGACAATCAAGTTTTCAATGTATAATTTCAGTTACATCACACTGCAAATTTTTGCTATAAATTCTGTGTTACGATCGAGCCCTCCACTATCACCTGATGAAGGAGCGTCGCTCCGAAAGCTAGTGTGCCTCCAACTAAACCTGTTGGACTATAACCTGGTGTTGTGTGATTTTTAACTAAGCATTAGTGCAATGCAAGAGTTTCTGAGTGTCACTGGTAAATGCTCCAGGACTGAAATAGAAAGGCATGAATAAAGAAATTAATAGATTAGAGCATTATCTTACAAATGAAGATTTGATACGAGCCTGTGGCCTGCCGAGTGTAGAATTACAAAGTTGCATTGACCTTGCATGAGTTTCAGGACGCTCACTGCAATGAGAGGTAGCAGAGATTCTGCAGAAGATGGATATTGCTTGAATTAACTCACTTGCTTAGCTAAGAGGCAACCCAGCTGGACAAATCAAGCATTGGGGTGGTTGCATGAGAAAATTTGTTTGGCTTCATGCAACAAAACACTCCTTGGAACTCAATGAAATTGATATTCTGCCAAAATATCATAAGATTCAACTCTGTATCACACATGTTCTCAACTAAACTGGACAGGTTTTCAGGCAATCATAGAGCCCTCAGCACGGAGACAGGCCCTCCAGCCCAAACTGGTCCACGCTGACCAAAATGTCCATCCACAGTAATCCCATTTCCCTGCCCTTGACCCATCTTCTAAATCTTTCCTATCCATGTATTTGTCCAAATGCCTTTTAAATGTTGTTAATGTACCCACGTCAACAACTTCCGCTAGCAGCTCATTCCATATGCGTCCTACCCTCTGTGTAAAAACATTGCTCCTCAGGTTCCCCTTTACTCTTTCCCCTCTCACCTCAAACTGATGCCCTCTCGTCCTTGATTCCCTAACCCTGGGAAAAAGACTAAGTGCATGCACCTTCTCCATGCCTCTCGTGATCTTATACTCTTCTATAAGATCCCCCTCAGTCTTCTACACTCTAAAGAAAAAAGCCCTAGCTTATTTAACCTCTCCCTGTAACTCAGACCATTGTCCTGGCAACACCCTTGTAAATGTCTTCTGCACACTTTTCAACTTAATTGCATCTTTCTTATAGCAAGGTGACCAAAACAGAACCCAATACTCCAAGTGCGGCTCCACCAATGTCCTGTATAACTGCATCATAACTTCCTAACTTCTATACTTAATGTCCTGGCTGATGAAGGCCAATGTGCCAAAAGCCTTCTTCTCTGCCTTGTCTACCTATGACTGCACTTTCAGACAAGTCGGCACAGCACCCTCCTCACCTCCACCCAGGGCCCCAAACAGTCCTCCCAGTTGAGACAGAGATTCATCTGCCTCTCTTCCAACCTAGTTAACTGCATCAGATGCTCCCGATGTGGTCTTTTCTACATTGGGGAGACCAAACATAAACTAAGGGAATGGCTCACCAAGCATCTCAGCCGAGCCTGCAGGGGCTGACCTGACCTCCTAGTCACCACCTGTTTTAATTCCCCTTCCCACTTCCTTTCCGACATGACCATCCACAGCCTCCTCTATTGCCACAGCGAATCAGACTGCAAATTGGAGGAATAACATCTTATTTTCCAACTGGGCTGCCTACAGCACAGAAGACTCAACATTGAGTTCTCCAATTTCAAATTGTCTCCCTCCCCATCACCCAACTTCTTTCCTAATCCCTCCTCCTTCTTTTCATTCCTCTCATCAACCCTTCCTTCTAGCCACCAACCAGATTCATTCCTCCCATTGACCAATTAGGTCATACCCTTTACCTGTCTTGACCTATCCCCACTTCACCATCCTGCTCCCACCACCCCCTTTATCTGTATCCCCCCTTACACCCACCCCCAGTCCTGAAGAAGGGTTACACCCGAAATGGCGACTTCTCTACCACCTGATGCTGCCTGCCTTGCTGTGTTCTTCCAGCCTCCTGCTTGTCTACTTTGGATT
>NC_057710.1:79259000-79267378 GCF_004010195.1 Chiloscyllium plagiosum | reverse complement strand
CTGCCTTTATTCCTGATGAAGGGCTTTTGCCCGAAACGTCGATTTTGCCTGTCCTCGGATGCTGCCTGAATTGCTGTGCTCTTCCAGCACCACTGATCCAGAATATGTTGAAGGTGTTAGCCCCCTGTGTTCTCTGTCTATGCCATGATGTTTAGATTGATTCTAATCTAAAAAGTGAGATAACAGAATTTTACATAAATTCATGCAGTGTTCGAGCTCTGAGCTCAAACTAAACATCAGGTCATAGACAGAGAACACAGGGGGCTAACACCTTCAACACCTTGGGGCTAACCCAAGAATGCAACTTTTTAAAAAAGGATTTTGTGATTTACACATGAAAGAAGTGAAACTATCACGGTATTCTAACAGATGAAAGGCTTAACAGACAATCAAGTTTTCAATGTATAATTTCAGTTACATCACACTGCAAATTTTTGCTATAAATTCTGTGTTACGATTGAGCCCTCCACTATCACCTGATGAAGGAGCGTCACTCCGAAAGTTAGTGTGCTTCCAATTAAACCTGTTGGACTATAACCTGGTGTTGTGTGATTTTTCACTTAAAAACTGTTAGTGACAGTCTCCAAATCAGCAACCCTTGATCTTTTGTTTGTGAAGGGGTTCCTTCAAAGCTGAAATAGTTTACTGTGGATGAGACTAGTTGCCTTTCTAGTCTAACTAGAAGAGTCTTGTTGATTAAACAACATGGAATTTATTGTATTATTCTGCCTATTTATAATTTACAGAATAGGACCAAAATTATTACAGGGATTCTTGGGAGCCCATTAGCCTCAGGGCTCCTTCTTTACTTGGACCAAGTCCCATGATTGAATCACAGTGACTAATGCTTAGTCACTGAATCAAGTATTAACCCTTTCAAACTGTTTTGTGATACAGTTTCATTAACAATGCATTTTCTCATACTATTATAGTTATTTGGATGTTTGTATATTTAGACTTATCCCATCTCCCCAAATCTTAAACTTTACAAATTCAGACTATCCAGGGGTTTCATTATTCTCCCCAGGTGTGTTTTCTTCAAACTTGGAAGAATGGTGGTTTGTCTGCTGGAAGGTAGCCAACTTGGATTGTTTCCTGATAGCAGAGATTTGAGATTCTCTTCAGCTCCCAGTGTCACCATCCCACTAAATATTCCCTGGCACTCAACTGTTAATGGGATAAGGTTCCTGTTACTCCTTCGTATGGCTCCTTCTCCAGCACAGATAATGGACATTATCCGTTGAATGATTGTACCTTTTCTATTTGACTCCCTGATCCATACTTGATGCCCCATTCATAGGGCAGTTCTCTCACACAATGGTGTTTATTACAGTGTGTGGCATTATGGATAGCTCTGTTTTATGAACTGCTTGGTAGTCATAGAAGTAGTGTGGATCCAATTTCTTCGGAAGGGCAGGGAGCTAAATCTTCATTTTCCGGTCCTTTGTAGCTCGGTGCTAAAGAGCATTGGTGTTGATGGACCTATAATTTAACAGTGCTGTGTAGTAGTCAGAATTTTTCCTCAAGAGTGACTTGGTATGGACCAGACCAAACCCCCTTCAAATATACCAAGGAAATAGCCTAGACCCTAACTTTTATCTTATTTAAAGTTTAAGGTGCTGTGTTCCAGATTCAATTCAATTGGTTACACTACTCAGCTTTAAGCAAAACATGCTCTATTCTTATCCTATAGTTAACATACAACCAGAAGAAAGAAGAATTGGTATAATGTTAACTCTTGATAAACTTAACAGAATAATAGATTAACTAATAAACAGTAACTGTTTCACTACAGTAGCGTCCCATAATCACATCTTGGCAAAGGCAAAGTCAGTAAAACAGATGTTCTGACATGCCATTCTGGCAGCAGGGAGAGAACTCGAGCTTTTAGCTGAGAGAGATGTAAAAGCTGCTTCCACAACTAACTTCAAAACCCCAGTAACTACTGAAAACTAAACTAAAACCCTAGTTCTGTGGGAGCCTGACTTCACCCACTCTAGTGTTCTAACTTAAATAAACTAAGGCCTTGCAAGCTGTTTATTTTATTGGCTTTAACAGTTCGGCATCTATGGCTCAGAACCTCTTTTCAAAACGAAAGGACAAATTGCATCTCTTAAAGCCATAGTATTGTCACAGACACAATCATTCTGACACTAAATTTGGCTTTCCTGTCAGATTGTGGGTTTCATTGAAGAATGTGACATGTTTACACCTCAAGGCCTGCCTGCAAAATGGCTGAAACACCCATTTATGAATAGTGGCCCATTGGCCGAAATGACCACATCAGGTATGCTTTGTGTTACAAAAGTCTAATGTAAGACTTGTATAACTGCTTCTATGATCATAGTAACTCACTTCCTGACTCCCCAAAGCATGACAACCAGCCAAAAGGCACAAATCAGGAGTGTGATGGAATATTGCCCACCTCACTGGATGAGTGCAGCTCCAACAGCACTTAATAAGGTTGACACCATCCAGCACAAAGCAGCTCACTTGATTGGTACCATTTCCACATGCATCCACTCCCTCCACCAACAATGCTTGTACTAGCAGTGTGTGCCATCTACAAGATGTACTGTAGAAATTTGCCAAAGATCATTCAACAGCACCTTCCAAGCCCATGACCACTCCCATCTAGAAGGACAATGGCAGCAAATACATTAGAATGCCACTAACAGCAAATTCTCCTCTAAGGCACTCAGAATCCTGAAATATATTGCCATTCCATCAGTGTCACTAGACCAAAATCCTGGAATTTTCTCCCAAAAAACATTGTGGTAACCGACAATACCATGGACTGTAACAGTTTAAGAAGGCAGCTCACCACCACCTTTCCAAGGGTAACTAGGGACAGATAATAAATTCTGACCAGCCAGTGACATCCACAATCCATGAGTGAATAAAAAGAGACGTACAACTTCCTCTCTTCAATCTACTGGGAGAAACATGGAGATGAGGTGAAACTTCCTGTTGTAAATAAGCAATTTCAACCACATATGTTGACAAGATCTAATGGGGAATTTGGTATTACAACTGGGATCAAATGCTAGTCTGAAATCAACAATGGGCAAATGATTTCTGTGTGTGAAATACATTGTCATGACCGCATTGATACAGTCTCTCCTCAGTGCACAATCAACAGGTGGTGAGAGGATTCTTGTCTATAATTTGTTCTTGACTAGTTTGGCTAAGATGAATGTGACTTGATGGCCATTGTGCCTACACACACCAGGTGTGTGACTTGAGTTCTTGGATTAAGTCAACATTATGATTGGTAAGGCTGTCAACATTCATCTTGTGTGCATCACCATCATCTGCAGTTCCCTGTGCATGTGAACAATTTTATTCAGCAAATCTCATGAAGCAACATTGAAATCCTTGTATTCTTGGAGGCACTCTTGCAAGTTGCATCTCATCCAGTAGTGTATCTGAAGGCTTGTGATCTGTTTTAATGACGCCTTTCAGAACAAGGGGATGTAGTCTGATAATCGTTATAACTGAGACAGCTTCCTTCTCAATCACAGCATATCCTGTTTCTACTGCAGGCAATGCTCTTGATGCATAATAGATAGTTTTGAAACACCCATTTGGCTGCTCACAGAACAGTACAGCTCAAAGCCTGCAGCTGAAGTGAAGTAGCAAAATGTCATTAGACCACTGTAGACATCCCTTTAATCTTCTGAAAAGTATTCTTTTGATGAAAGTTCCAAAACCATGCTTGTGTTTTCTTAAAGAGTTGATTCAGGAGTTCAGCAATTGTTGCTAAGGTAGACACAAGTATTTTACCAACTAATTCACCACACTCAACAATCTTGAATATCCTCAACTGACTTTGGAATTGGGAATTCTGTGCTGATTTTAATTGGCTCAGGAACTGCCATTGTACCTTCATTATCATAAGAACAAAAGAATTCTTTAGAAAATTCACAATTATGCTGTACCTTCTCTGATCATATGCTTCAACTGAAACCTTTTGAACAGTATATCACTCACGTGGCAGATAACTTTGTGAAGAACTTGGACGATGTTTCACTTTGTTTATTTGCAAATCTCTGGGGCCAATGCTATTCCTGATAATGGTAATCTATCCTGGAAGATGGGATAAGGGAGAGGAGAACCATCCTTTCTCCTGCTAACTAGCAAAGACAACCTGGCCACCAGACCTAAGCCACCTAGACTGAGATATCGGCCAGTCAGTGCAAAATCCCAGGTAGAATATAATGCACACAGCACTGCAAAGAGAGATTAATGATCTTTTGCATTGTTAGCTCACACTCAGGGCCACCATTCACTCTAACTGTGCCACTATACACTCATCTCACTAAAGCTGATGGACTACAGATCTCATTATTGCATGGATCACATTCACTCAATGGCTCTCATCCACTTCATGCTCCCAAACTACAAACTCTTGATCTCTGCACTTCTTCCTTATTCACCGGAGACACCTTGTCACCTCTAATACTGAATGGAAATTTAACTGGATCAGCCATGTCAACATCGTAGCTATGATAACTGAACACCAGCTGGGTATTAGAACATAGAACATGACAGTACAGTACAGGCCCTTCGGCCCTCAATGTTGCACCGACCTGTGGAACCAATTAGAAGCCCATCTATCCAACACTATTCCATTTTCATCCATATGTTTATCCAATGACCATATAAATGCTCTTAAAGTTGGGTATCTACTACTGTAGCAGGCAGGGTATTCCACGTCCCCACTACTCTTCAAGTAAAGAAAGTACCTCTGACATCTGTACTATATCTATCACCTGAAGAAGGGCTTATGCCCAAAACGTCGATTCTCCTGTTCCCTGGATGCTGCCTGACCTGCTGCCCTGTTCCAGCAACACGTTTTCAGCTCTGATCTCCAGCATCTGCAGACCTCACTTTCTCCTCCTATATCTATCACCCCTCAATTTAAAGCTATGTCCCCTTTTGCTAGCCATCACCATCTGAGGAAAAAAGACTCTCACTCTCCACCCTATCTAACCCTCTGATTATCTTATATGTCTCAATTAAGTCATCTCACAATCTTCTTCTCTCTAATGAAAATGGCCTCAAGTCCCTCAGCCTTTACTCATAAGACCTTCCCTCCATACGAGGCAACATCCTAGTGAATCCCCTCTGAACCCTTCCCATAATATGGCGACCAGAACTGTATGCAATATTCCAAGTATGGCCACACCAGTTTTGTACAGCTGCAACATGATCTCATGTCTCCAAAACTCAACCCCTCTACCAATAAAAGCTAACATACTGTATAGGCAGAAGAGAGGAGTGCAGATGCTGGAAACCAGAGTTTAAATTAGAGTGGTGCTGGAAAAGCACAGCAGGTCAGGCAGCATCTGAGGAGCAGAAATATCGACATTTCAGGCAAAATCCCTTCATCAGGAATGGAGGCAGGGAGCCTCCAGGATGGAGAGATGAGTGGGGTGGTGGGGAGGGGGTGGGGCTGTGGAGAAGGTAGCAAAGAGTACAATAGGTGCATGGGGGTGGGGTTGGAGGTGATGACCTATCACCTCCATCCACACCCCATTCACCCATATACTCTTTGCTACCTTCTCCACAGCCCCACTCCCTCCCCCACCCATCTCTGCACCCTGGAGGCTCCCTGCCTCCAATCCTGATGAACGGCTTTTGCCCGAAATGTCGATGTTCCTGCTCTTCGGATGCTGCCTGACCTGCTGTGCTTTTCCAGCACCACTATAATCTAACACACCGTATATCTTCTTCAAAAACCCCTATCAACCTGGGTGGCAACTTTCAGGAATCTATGTACATAGACACCGAGATCTTTCTGCTCATCTACACTACCAAGAATCTTACCATTGACCTAGTACTCTTTAGTCTTGTTGCTCCTTCCAATGTGAACCACCTCAAACCTTTTGGCATTAAACTCCATTTACCACCTCTCAGCCCAGTATGCTGCTTATCTATGTCCCTCTGTAACCTGCAACATCCTTCAGCATGGTACACAACTCCACTGTCCTTAGTGTCATCTGCAAATTTACTAACCCATCCTTCTACGCCCTCATCCAGGTTATTTATAAAAATGACAAACAGCAGTGGCCCCAGTACAGATCCTTGCAGTACACCACTAATAGCTGAACTCCAGGATGAACATTTCCCACCACCCTCTGTTTTCTTCCAACTAGCCAATTTCTGATCCAAACCGCTAAATCACCCTCAATCTCATGCATCCGTATATTGTGCAATAGCCTACCGTGGGGAACCTTATCAAACTTCTTACTGAAATCCATATACACCACATCAATCACTTTACCCTCATCCACCTGTTTGGTCACCATCTCAAAGAACTCAATAATGTTTGTGAAGCACGACCTACCCTTCACAAAATTGTGTTGACTATCCCTAATCAACTTATTCCTTTCTAAATGATTATAAATCATATCTATTATAACCTTTTCCAACACTTTACCCACAACCGAAGTAAGGCTCACTGGTCTATAATACCAAGATTGTCGCTATTCCCCTTCTTGAACAAGGGGACAACATTTGCTATCCTCCAGTCTTCTGGCACTATTCCTATAGACAATGATGACATAAAGATCAAAGCCAAAGACTCTGCAATCTCCTCCTTGGCTTCCCAGAGATTCCTAGGATAAATCCCATCCAGCCGAGGGGATTTACCTATTTTCACACTTTCCAGAATTGCTACCGCCTCCTCCTTGTGAACGGCAATCCTGTCCAGTTTAGTAGCCTGTATCTCAGTATTCTGCACGACAACATTGTCTTCTTCTACAGTGAATATTGACAAAAAATATTCATTACGTCCTTCCCCTATCTCCTCAGACTCCATGCACAACTTCCCATGACTATGCTTGATTGGCCCTAAACTTTCTCTTGTCATTCTTTTATTCCTGATATACCTATAGAAAGCTTTAGGGTTTCTTGATCCTATCTTGGGCTCTTTGTACCTCTCTCTTTAGGTCTTTCATGGCTAACTTGTAACTATCAAATGCCCTTACTGAGCCTTCACATCTCATCCTAACATAAGCCTCTTCTTCCTCTTGACAAGAAATTCAACTTCCTTAGTAAACCACGGTTCTCTCACTCGACCACTTCCTCCCTATCTGACAGGTACATATTCATCAAGAACACGCAGTAGATATTCCTTGAATAAGCTCCACATTTCAATTATGCCCATCCCTTGCAGTTTCCTTCCCCATCTTATGCATCCTAAATCTTGCCTAATTGCATCATAATTGCCTTTTCCCAAGCTATAATTCTTGCCTTGTGGTATATACCTATCCCTTTCCATCGTTAATGTAAACATAACTAAATTATGGTCACTATCACCAAAGTGCTCACCTACCTCCAAATCTAACACCTGGCCAGGTTCATTACCTCGTATCAAATCCAATGTGGTCTTGCCCCTTGTTGGCCTGTCTACATACGGTGTCAGGAAACCCTGCTGTACACATTGGATCAAAACTGTCTCATCTAAAGTACTCAAACTATAGTATTTCCAGTCAATATTTGGAAAGTTAAAATCCCCCATAACAACTACCCTGTTATTCTCACTCCTATCCAGGATCATCTTTGCGATCCTTTCCTCTACATCTCTGGAACTATTTGGAGACCTATAGAAAACTCCCATAGGGTGATCTCTCCTTTCTGGTTTCTAACCTCAGCCCATATTACCTCAGTAGATGAGTCCTCAAATGTTCTTTCTGCTACTGTACTACTGTCCTTGACTAACAATGCCCCACCTCCTCCTCTTTTACCATCTTCTCTGCTCTTACTGAAACACCTAAATCCCGGAACCTGCAACAACCACTCCTGGTCCTGCTCTCTCCATGTCTCTGAACTGGCCACAACATCGAAGTCCCAGGTACAAATCCATGCTGCAAGTTCACCCACCTTATTCTGGATGCTCCTGATGTTAAAGTAGACACACTTCAAACCATCTTCCTGCCTGCCAGTACACTCTCGCAACCTTGAAACGTTATTTCCCACCTCGCTACTCTCATCCTGCTGGACACTGGAACTTCAATTTAGATTCCCATTCTCTTGCTGAATTAACTTAAATGCTCCCTTTGATGAATTCTTGATCTCCTGACTGCCCTGGGATGCTACACCATATGTCAACTGTGGAATATGATGGAAAATTCACCAATCATCTGGGTTGAGCTTCAATCATTTTCAATATAACCAACACAGCACAGAGCAGTTCATTTGATTCTGGATCAGCGGTGCTGGAAGAGCACAGCAATTCAGGCAGCATCCGAGGACAGGCAAAATCGACGTTTCGGGCAAAAGCCCTTCATCAGGAATAAAGGCAGAGAGCCTGAAACATGGAGAGATAAGCTAGAGGAGGGTAGGGGTGGGGAGAGAGTGGCATAGAGTAC
>NC_057710.1:79233102-79258258 GCF_004010195.1 Chiloscyllium plagiosum | reverse complement strand
ATCCAGAATCTGGTTTCCAGCATCTGCAGTCATTGTTTTTACCTCGTTGATTTTAACCCTACTGTGAATCCTCTTGCAAGGATGCCTGCCTTGAAGAAGTTATCCTCTTGCAAGGATGCCTGCCTTGAAGAAGTTATCCTCTTGCAAGGATGCCTGCCTTGAAGAAGTTATCCTCTTGCAAGGATGCCTGCCTTGAAGAAGTTATCCTCTTGCAAGGATGCCTGCCTTGAAGAAGTTATCCTCTTGCAAGGATGCCTGCCTTGAAGAAGTTATCCTCTTGCAAGGATGCCTGCCTTGAAGAAGTTATCCTCTTGCAAGGATGCCTGCCTTGAAGAAGTTATCCTCTTGCAAGGATGCCTGCCTTGAAGAAGTTATCCTCTTGCAAGGATGCCTGCCTTGAAGAAGTTATCCTCTTGCAAGGATGCCTGCCTTGAAGAAGTTATCCTCTTGCAAGGATGCCTGCCTTGAAGGTTTTCCTCCTCTCTCTACAAGAATCTCAGGGAGTCTCTCTCTCACTGCAACTCCCAGGTCATTTCTCTATGCCACTCTCTCCCCACCCCCACTCTCCTCTAGCTTATCTCTCCATGCTTCAGTCTCTCTGCCTTTATTCCTGATGAAGGGCTTTTGCCCGAAACGTCGATTTTGCCTGTCCTCGGATGCTGCCTGAATTGCTGTGCTCTTCCAGCACCACTGATCCAGAATCTGGTTTCCAGCATCTGCAGTCATTGTTTTTACCCAGTTCATTTGATTGGCATTTCTTTTGTCGAGTTCAATTGTTTACATCATTTTTAATGACATACTATGGCTGCGTTATATACTTGAATTCTAGGATAGTATTCAGAGATTTTGTAACAATGAACAAAGACCTTACTTCAGCCAGCAAGCAAATTGAAGCAGTGGCAATGTACCAGGTTTCTGCATCATGAATAGACCTAATTCCAAATTTCCAAACATGACTCAGTCTTTCTCATAATCAGTGCATAGAACCTGTAGCCACCTATTTTAAATATATTTAAAAGAAAGCCAGAAATCTTGAATATCCTCTAATGTTCCAGTGGGAAGAGTGAAGAGAATGTAAGGTGCAGCTATTGTCAGAACCAGCTGAAACTAATAGAAGTGTAGGGCTTTTGTATCTGAAGATTTCTGAATGTTTGCTGCTGGAAAATAACCATTTGGTGTGTTTCTTTTTGGCATTCAATCCAGGAAGCCTTAAACTTGTCTCTGATGTTGTTGGGAGCCTGACATGCACTGCTGGAGGATTTTCAATTGTAACCTACTGTCAGAGCTTGCCAGGAGGAGATAACTAATTCTGTTTAGGTATGCTTTTGTAAATGGTGTTATCATGGAGAAAAAGAAAGAGAAGGAGTTGATGGAAGTAAGCAGATTAAGGCAGTATGCAAAGAGGTTACACCCCATTAGTTATTAAATCCTTCACACCCCAGCAAATATAGAGGCCACATTTTTTTTGTCAACGTCTTAATGAGATACTTTTCATGAAATGAATGCACTCAACAAAGACATTATAAGAAGGTATTATTGCATGATAATTTGTAAATATAGCCTTCCACCCTCAGTGCATTGGCTTCAGCAATGGAAGTGACAACTGTGTTCCATTTTCTGGCATTGGGATATTACAAGCAGCGTGAGCGACTCTATCAAATTAACCAGACTGCAGTACAGGTAATCACATTGCTATCTGTTGAAGATAATTGCAGAGATGATCTCTTTGTATCTCTGTCTCCACAACAGCCAATATATAGGACTCCTGTCAAACAGATGTGTCTTGTAATAGAAACAGAACATTTTTGGTATATTCTCTGGATGTTAACATAAGTTAACAGGTCATAATGTCTTTAGATTTACCTATTTATTGATGCACAGATGATAATGGCCTGAAAATCCATTCACAGCTTTCAGTATTAACTCACTGCCCCATCAATACACAATTTTCTCAGTGTAGTAACTCACCAGGATTCCTGTGACCAAACTTTTCAAACCTACAATGTCTCAAGCCTCAAACTACAAGGGCAGCTGATTCATGGGAACACCGTTACCAACAAGTTCTTTTCCTAGCCACACCCGATCCTGACTTGGAACTATGTCACTATTTGTTTGTTTTCACAGAGTTAAAATCCTTGAGCTCCCTTCCTAACTGCACTCAACTTTTAAATTGAAATGGAGCAATCGAAGAAGCTCCATTTCCTGGTTGTTTTAGCTGAGAAATCCATCAATGTGTTCTCTACTAATATCTACCGAAAGCCTACATTCATTGGTCAGTATATGTGTTGGGATTCCTACAGTCAAGGGCAGGTGATAGCTTTGTGGCAATATAGCTGGACTGTTACCCCAGAGACCTAGATGGTGTTCTGGGAACCCGTGTTCGAACCATGGCAGATGGTGGAATTTTAATTCAATAAAAATCTGGAATTAAGAGTCTAATGATAACCATGAGTCCATTGTTGGAACACATCATCGGGTTCACTAATACCTCTTAGGGAAGGAAACTGCTATCCTTACCTGGTCTGGTCTACATTTGACTCCAGACTCTTAACTGCCCTCTGGGCATTTAGGGATGTGCAATAAATGCTGCCTGGTCAGTGATACCCTCATCTTGTGAGTGAATTTTTTAAAAAAGTGCCATATGGTGCAAAATCAACAGTCTGGCTAACTTGTAAATAGAACCCTAACAATCTACTCACCATGTAAACTTGATGCTGGGATAGAGTGTATCAAAACTATCCAATATGATACAGACGGCCTCCAATTTATGAATGTCTGTCTTACGAATATTTGTAATAAAAACAGGATCCCATACAGGGGTGTATTAATATTAATTTTAAAAATCTAACATATAAACCTTTCTTTGTACTTAGGAATGGCTATTTTATGTTGTTCTGTAGTGTGTTCTGACTTGCATACATATCAATTTATGACGTACTCAAGAATGGAACCCATTCATAAGTCAAATCATAACTTGTCATATATTAAACAAAAAAAAAGAAAGGATCTATGTTTGGCCCTGAGTGATGCCCAGACTACCTCAGATTATGAGATTAGATTAGATTCCCTACAGTGTGGAAACAGGCCCTTCGACCCAACAAGTCCACACTGACCCTCCAAAGAGCAACCCACTCAGACCCATTCCCCTACAACTAACACTACAGGCAATTTAGCATGGCCAATTCACCTAACCTGCACATTTTTGGACTGTGGGAAGAAACCGGAGCACACCCACGCTGACAATGTGCAAACTCCACACAGACCGTTGCCTGAGGCGGGAATTGAACCCGGGTCTCTGGCACTGTGAGGCAGCAGTGCCACCGTGCCACCCAAATCCTGGAAGGGGAAGATGTCTCAATAATTTGAACAGCACGTGAAGTTACTTTGTATTTAATCCATGAGTGATTTTCTCTAACAACTGGATGCTGCCATCAAACCAAACAGATGCTTAGCCTACCACATAAATGAGTATTATGATATGTGTTTCAGTGCCAGTGTGATGCCAGGTATGTACCACTATATTCCACATTCTGTTCCATTATCCTAATGTACTTATTTAGTGTACGATTTGTCTGGATATCAAACAAAACAATACTTTTCACTGTATCTTGATACATGTGACAATAATAAATCAAATCAAATCAAATATGTAGGCTGTACTCCCAAATATTTGCAGACTGCATCAATTAACAAGTCCAATTGAGCATTCACAGTAAGCAGCATACTAATCGTGCTCAATCAGCACATCCTTTCAAGTCTTGGACCTATAATATCCATGATTAAATGTGATTTTGCTATTGGACCTAATTATTAAATCTTCTGGATTGTACTAAGAATTATACAGCAAACCAATTTAAGATCATCAGTCAGGCTCAATGTGATGTTTTTGCATAGGTAGAAATTATGTATAACTTACAGGATCTTGTTTTATGAAGCAAAAGGAAGTCAAAGATACATTACACCCTTTACAGTGGAAAAAAGGAGTCATGGATATGGCTAATCTCTGCTTTATTGCCATAGCTACACACTGCTGAAAATGTGTTGCTGGAAAAGCGCAGCAGGTCAGGCAGCATCCAAGGAACAGGAGAATCGACGTTTTGGGCATAAGCCCTTCTTCAGGAATGAGGAAAGTGTGCCCAGCAGGCTAAGATAAAAGGTAGGGAGGAGGGACTTGGGGGAGGGGCGTTGGAAATGCGATAGGTGGAAGGAGGTCAAGCTACACACTGCCCAATCAAAATCTACATGTCCGATCTGAAAATAAAACTGTCAGTTAACCTTTTTTTTGCTGTATCTCCATGCCAAGATAGTCCAAATCTAGGTTTGTTCAATAAAGCATTTCAGCTGCATGACACTGTAATCTTTTGCTATCAATTCTGTGTCTTATGGTCCTGCTTCACAACCACCTGATGAAGGAGCAGTGCTTCGAAAGTTAGTGCTTCCAAATAAACCTGCTGGACTATGACCTGATGTTGTGTGATGTTTAACTTTATCTGCCCCAGTCCATCACTGGTTCCTCCAAATCCTGGGAAAAATACATAGACACAGAGGTAGCTGCCTGGAGCCATTGTTCAGCCTGAAAATCCAATTCACACCTTGACTCTAAAAGAACAATCAACCAGACCTAACACCACCCAACACAGACTGAATGGGACCTGTATAGGTATTAGACCTTCAACTTCAGTCAATATTCATTCACACAGATATTGGGCATTCGACTTTGATCATACATACTCTTAAATGTCAGGAAGCCAACTGGTCTCAAAGGGAACACCAGTAACACAATGGCAAGCGCAGATTTGTCATGAAGATAAGAGGCCCACAGTTAGTGTAATTGTAGGCCCTGACCTCACCTGAAAGAACTATCCCTGCAGCTATCCCCAGAAGTGGGATCTCAAGTAACTTTCTCCACGAGAGCTATTCCTCACAAGGCATTCCAAACAGCAATCCCCATCAGAAGAATTTCAACAGCTAATTCCAGCAGCTATTTCCCTGGAAGGGGGATCCCAACAACAATTCCAGGACCTACTGACACAGGCTTGTTCCATACCGGGGAACCAATAGCAACTGGTCATGACTAGCAGACTTGAGAGCAGACAACCTCCAAAAACCACCAATCCGACCAACACTGCAAGGCCCTCGGACACATCCTGAGGTGAAAACCAATCTGTAAACCCCACCAGAAAATAAGAAAACCAAATACTCACTTGATAAATCCAATACCTCCTCCTGCATCAGCAGACTCAACCCAGACTGAAGGCCTACACAATCCAAAGTCTTCGTTGAGGCACCAGGTACGGCAAACCGGAACGGCCAGCTGTACTTCAAAATCACGGTTTTCCTCAGTGGTGATCTAAAGCTCCCGAGACCCCAAAGTTTTTGACCAAGCTAGCAGGGTGGTGACAGTACATGGGATCCTAAAGGTAGGAACAAAAACAAAAGTTGCTGGAAAAGCTCAGCAGGTCTGGCAGCAAGAGTTAATGTTTTGATTCCGGTGACCCTTCCTCGGAAGGGTAGGAAGTCTGATTAAAACTGCTGTTTAGCTTCTAATAGTGCTTTAATCTCTGTTTAATTTGATAGTATATTTAATTACTGTCTTCTGTATTTTTGTGTCAATTTCATTGTTTTATTGCATTGCCTTTATTTCTTATATTAGACTTACCTTTTTGCATTTAAATAAACACAGAGATTCTTTTGCCTTCTTCATTTCACATTCCTAAATAATCCAATAACGAGAACCAGAGATCTGGAGGATGATTTGAACCACCTAAAAATCAGCAAATTACTCACCACAAATGAGAATCCCTCCATAACTGATCAGTAAACATTTCTCACATTGTTTAAATTTATATTCCTTTCTTCTGTTTCTTGTGTCTTAGTCCTGATGAGAGCAAGATGAAAAACGTTGGCTTCTTATCTCCTTTAAACAATGCTAAATGCTGATAGATAAGTTCAAGCATAATGGAGCATGTTACAAAATTGCATAAACTAGTTTATATATGGGAAGGATATGAAATTTAATGTCAGTATGAATTTTGACAAGCAATACCATTGTTAGAAATCCAAAAACCATTTGCCACACTTTCAACAAAGTGACTTTTCCATTTACCAATATAAAATTATACATAAGCAAACTACATCATGGATAAAAATACAGAGACAGTGATTCAGTGTTGACCTGTTGTTTAAACTGCAACATACAGTCTTTGGCATTAGTACACGTGCTGGCAATGATCTATTACATTTTACAAACTTGGCCATTGGATTGATAAGGAAGTTTAATATATGTGCAGCTGAACTCTTTTATAATGGAAGAACTTGGTGTTCTGCCAGTGTTTCTGCTAAGCCTGTTGAAACACAAAACATAAAGCTTTGAATGACAGCATAATTTCATTACAATTATTTATGTTGAAATATACCATTCACATCTGTTGATGCGAACTGTGGGGAAATGTAACTTACAAAGTGGGCGGCACGGTGACCCAGTGGTTAGCACTGCTGCCTCACAGCGCCAGAGACCCGGGTTCAATTCCCGCCTCAGGCGACTGACTGTGTGGCGTTTGCACGTTCTCCCCGTGTCTGCGTGGGTTTCCTCCGGGTGCTCCGGTTTCCTCCCACAGTCACAAAGATGCGCAGGTCAGGTGAATTGGCCATACTAAATTGCCAGTAGTGTTAGGTAAGGGGTAAATGTAGGGGTACGAGTGGGTTGGGCTTCGGCGGGTCGGTGTGGACTTGTTGGGCAGAAGGGCCTGTTTCCATACTGTAATGTAATCTAATCTAAAATCCTCCAAGGAAATTTCATCCAGCTATAGACTGACTAGGTGTGTGAATATGTTGGTTAGGGCTCCTTTTAGAGCACTATGAGAAATGTGGGACTGCTTCCTCAGTCCACGTGCACAGTTTGGGATGAAGTATTAGTTTGGTGGGGTCATTAGTGAATTTGCAGTGAATGGCAAATAATGATGTCATTCGATGTGCACTTTAGAGCTTTCCTTGTGTGATGTGGCCTTAAGTTGAAACTTTATTGCTGGAACAGCACAGCAGGTCAGGCAGCATCCAGGGAACAGGAGATTCGACGTTTCGGGCACAGGCCCTTCTTATGTGGCCTTAAGTTTAGTAGAATGTTAATAATTATTCAGGATGTTAATGAATTCTTCTAATTCTGCTTCTGTGATAGTCCAAATATCTCATATGTCAACACAAATACAGAAAGAATTGTTACTAACTGAAGGCATCAACTAATACATAAGTAAATGAAAACGTAGCCTTAAAAAAACAAAAGGTAGTACCAAAAGTCAAAAGGCAGTGCTCAAGAAATTGTCAAGAGGAGCCTTCAATAAAAGAAAATTATTTTGGTTCCTTTGTGCTGCCTGCATCACGATCGAGGAGTGTGCATTGCAATCCTTATACTGTACTTGTTTCTTGTGTGTGATCATTCTAAAGTTTAGCTCCACAGTTAATCCCCACCAGCTCCAACCCCCCCATTCCCTTCCCCACCATCCTTTAATATTTTATCCACAAGAGGCTGAAAGATTGATTGAATCAGTTACTGTCACATTTTTCAGAGTGCTGGAATTTTTTTTTTACAATTTTTGTTTTTATATTTTAAATTATAATTCCAGAAAGCAGCACAGTGGCTCAGTGGTTAGTACTGCTGCCTCATAGCACCAGAGACTTGGGTTCAATTCCAGCCTCAGGCAATTGTCTGTATGGAATTTGTACATTCTACCTGTGGGTTTCTTCAAAGTGCTCTGGTTTCCTTGCGCTGTCCAAAGATGTGCAGGTTAGGTGAATTGGCCATGCTAATTTGCCCATAGTGTTCAGGAATGTGGAGGTTAGGTGCATTAGTCAGGGGTAAATGTAGGGGAGGCGAATCAGTCTGAGTGGGTTACTCTTTGGAGGGTCGGTGTGGACTTGTTGGGCCAAATGGCCTGTTTCCACATTGTAGGGATTCATAAAAAGTAATTTAAATTTTAAAAAAGCTTTTCCTTAACACCAGTATGTGGTTCACGAAAAAAATTATCATTTGACAAAATTTAAAAACTTTTGTTCTTCCTTTCTACATATTTGAAATAACCCATTTGCCTTCTTGCCCTTTCTGCCTGGTGTCTTCCACTTCCACCAAACAGGCTGCAGTCCTTCATGGAAGCAGCTCACCATCTGCTTCTCAAGGGGCAATTAGGGATGGGCAAACAATGCTGGCCCAGCATCTAATCCAATCACTAAGTACGTTTTAGAATACTGCATACAATTCTTGTCACCCTTCAAAAGGAAGGATGTTGTTAAACGTGAGAGTGTGCGGAAAAGATTTACAAGGATGTTGCCAGTACTGAAGGATACTGTAGGGAGAGGCTGCATAGGCTGTGACTTTTTCCCCTGAAGCATCTGAGGTTGAGGGGTGACTTATTGAGGTATATAAAATCAAGAGGTTCATGAATAGGGTAAATAGGCAAGGTCATTTACCCCAGGGTAGAGGAGTCCAAAACTAGAGGACATGGGTCTAGAGGGGAAAGATTTAAGAAGCACCTGAGGGATAATGTTTTCACACGGAGGGTGGTGCGTGTATGGAACAAGAGGAAGTGGTGGGGCATGGTACAATTAGAATATGTAAAAGGCTTCTGAATTGGTATATGACTAGGAAAGGTTTAGAGGGATTTAGGCCAAATGCTGGCAAATGGGACCTCATCAGATAGAGATGTCTAGTTGGACCAACCAGGTCGTACTGAAGGTTTTATGCCTGTGCTGTATGACTGTAAGACTCTCAGACAAACACGTGCTCAACTGCTGGCAGACATTATCACCTGCTCAGCCATAAGACCATAGAAATAGGAACTGGAGTAGGCCATTTGGCCCATTGAGCCCAATCTGCCATTTGATAAGAACATGGATGATCCATCATTCCTTATGCCCACTTTTCTGCGTTTTCCGCTTGATTCCTCTGCTGATCAAAAATTTATCTATCGCAGCCTTAAATATACACAAAGACTCTGGCCCAATACCTTTCTGAGGCAAGAAGTTCCAAAGACTCACAAACCTCTGACAGAAAGCATTCCTTCTCATCTCAATCTTACATTGCTGCCCCTTCCTTTCTGAGACTGTGCCCCCTGGTCCTAGACTCTCCCATGAGGGGAAACATCCTCTCAACATTTACCCTGTAAAGCCCCTTTAGAATTCTATATGTTCGGATGAGATCACCTCTCATTCTTCTCACCACCAATGAATAGATTCCCAAACTGTTCAGCGTTTGCTCACAAGACAATCTTTCCATAGCAAGGATTATCCTAGTGAACCTTCTCTGAATGTCTCCATTGAAATGACATTTACCCTTAAATATGGGGAACAACACAGCTCTTAGTATTCCAGATGTGGTCTCAGCTGCACTTGTACAGTTGCAGTAAGACTTCCCTACTTCTATTCAGCAACCTCTTTGAAATGAGGGCCAACATTCCATTAGCCTTCCTGATTACCTGCTGCAGCTGTGTACCAGTTTTCTGTGTTTCATGCTCATGTACCTCCAAGTCCCTTTGTGTTCCAGCTTTCTTCAATTTTTCTTCATTTTTGACTGATGGAAGTTAAAAACATTATTGTAGATCTGTAGGAGCAAAAACATTCCTGTTGATCATTTTGTGTTACAGATGAGCTAAACACTGATGATGTTGTAGCTCTTTCAGCCAAATTTCATTCCTCAAAGTTGATTTAACGGGTGGCTCCTCTCTGACTGGTATCAGTTCTGGCTCAGTTTAACATGCTCACTTTTGTGTCGGTAGCCGATATATTCAGGTCTCATGCCAACGCTTGAGTGTAAAGAGCAAGGTTAGCTCTCCAATGGGCTGCTGTGCTATCAGTGTGCCATCTCCCAGGAACATGACCAGAGGCCCTCTCAGCTGGATGGAAAATTTTTCACTGTGTTATATTTTAATACAGGAGCTAAAATAACCTGGTCATCTGCCAGTATTTATCACTCACTCAGCATCACAAAAGCAGATTACTCTTATTCCCATTGTTTAACTCAGGGCTAACTGTGCACAAATTAAATGCTCTGTTCATTATTGCAATGATGCGTGCACTTCTGGATGCACCTCATAGCTTTTAAAGGAATTTGGAATATACTGTGATTGTGAGAAGTGTTATATAGCTGCAAATATTTTTGTTTCCTAAATGCTTGGCCACTGATATATGTAAGGAGCTCAAGCCGTGATGTGAAAGACGCACAGTATTGATTCGGTAAGCAATTAGAATGCTGAATATGAGTTATTAAGTGCATTTATGGATTCGGCCACAATTCACAGAAACTGAGGCAATGCACTAACTGACAATCAAATTTTGGACCCACTTAACTACCCCAAATCAAAAGGCAGTCACAAAATCAATAATTCATCTCATTCACAGACATCTATTACCTGCCCTTCACTCTGATCTTGCCTTTCCTTGAAAAACAGAAAGCCTCTTGTCAGATAGCAAGTAACATGGATAATACAGAAAGATGGTACAAACATATACCTCTTAATATGCAGTAAAACTGGGAAGTTAGATATTGTAACAAACATCTATGTGCATACCCTTGTGCAGTTGCTTATACTTGGTAGTACAGCCTTGATTTGAGCTGAGGTGAAGGCAGGCAGCTCAGATCCTACTCTATTATTCAGATGTTCTTGCTTTTGTCTCTGCATGGGGGAAGACTTTGCCATCAGGACAGGATGCAGTACATGGGATTATGGGATAGCAGGAAGTGTGGAGGAGGTTCAAGGAGTTAGAAGTTTATGCCAAGACTCCATATGCATGTTCTCTTTTATCTTCCCTATTTACTGTATAGTGTGCCTACACATTCCTGTGAGCAAATAACTGGTGAGTACTTTGATATATTTCAGTAAGGTCCAAAGATGTGCAGGTTGGTGGATTGGCCATGCTAAATTGCCCCTTGCTATCCAGGGATGCGCAGGCTATGTGGATTAGCCATGGTAAAAGTGAGATTACAGGATAGGGTAGGAAGGCTGTGTTGGGGTGGGATGCTTTTTGCAGAGTCTGTATGAACATGATGGGCTGAATGGCCTCTTTCTGCACTGTAGGGATTCTATGATTCTAAGATGCTGAAAAGATAAAGCTCGGTGTGAATTGTAAGTGTGCAAACTACCAGTGGGAGCTGGCATGACCTTGGTCAACTGCTTCATCTAATGCTCTGGATAAATGTGAGGTATTGCATTTAGGTACAACAAATAAGGGTAGGGCTTATATAGAGCCTTGGGTCATGTTGTTGAACAGAGGGACCTGGGGGTTCAGGTACATAATGCTTTGAAATTTGCATCACATATAGACAGGGTGGTTAAAAAGGCACTTGGCACGCTTGCCTTCATTGCTTAGTCCTTTGAGCATAGGAGTAGGCAAATCACGTTGATATTGTACAGGATATTCATGGGTCCTCTTCTGGAATACTGTGTCCAATTCTAGTCGCCCAGTCATAGGAAGGATAAAATTAAGATGGATAGGGTTCAGAAGAGATTTACCAGGATGTTACCAGGTATAGAAGGTTTGAATTATTAAGAAAAGCTGGATCGGCTGGACGTTTAGACTGAAGTATAGGAGATTGAGAGGCGACTTTATAGAAGTTTGTAAAAGGATGGGGGCAATAGATACAGTTAATGGTAGTTGTCTTTTCCCTGGGATATGGGATTTAAAGTCTTAGGAGCACATTTTTAAGGTGAGAGGAGAGAGATTTAAACAAGACACAAGGGACAAATGTTTTACTCAGTAGGTAGTTTGTGTGTGGAATAAACTTCCTGAGAAAGTGGTGGATGTGGATACAATTACTGTACAACATTTAAAATACATTTGGATAAAAACATAAATAGAAAATGTTTGGAGGGAGACTAGTTTAGTTTAGGATTATGTTCAGCATGGACTGGTTGAACTGAAGGGGCTGTTTCTGTGCTCTATGACTCTATGAATCTATGTATGTGGTCAATCTACCCTTAGATATAGACACCATTGTGAAAGGCTAAGACTTTGTGCAGTGATGTTAGAATCAAACTTATGCAATCTCTTTCCAAGGGTACACAGAAATTTTCCACTGCTGCTCCTGAAGACCGCCGAGGCTGATCCCACTGCTTGCCCTTGCTCTCTTGTGATCTCGAGACAACAAGTGAGAATGTCCACCACCCACTCTGTCAGTCCCATTGAAGCGCTTGTCTCAAAGTGCAGGAATCCTGTGATGATGCCTCCCCAGGGTGAGGCACCCCCATTGAACTTGCATCCTTCTCCTGCAGGACGCTTTAGGGGCTGTGAGAAATGAAAAAAAATGCAAGTTAGAATTCTCAAAAGAGATTGATAAGTCATCATTGTGCACATCACCATATTCGAGTGGCTAATGAAATCAAATCAATCTGAGTGAATGCTGTGGGATGTGACAGTTGTTGTTTAATTCTGTTACCAGAGGTGCCAGGTTGGTGTTCTGGGAGATGGCTGGAATTCCACCTCTTGTAATATCTTCTACTAAGGAAGTAAAAAATAAGCTAGGGACATGGAAAGTGCTGAGAGGATAGAAGGACAATATTTGTCTACGGTTACTTTTAAGATCTAGGTGAGGGTGAGTGATTACAATGGATGTTTAGTTAGAGATGTGAGGAGAGGAGAAATGTATGCTTGCAAAGTTTGTTAGTACAAGAAATGAAGCACAATGTAGGCTTGGCAGAGTAGAATCTGGGAGTTAATGGCAAATCGTACATCAGGATGCAATTGAAAAAGAATTTTACTCATTTTTTTCTGACATAATTAGTCATTAAACCCTCTCCAACACTGTAGTCCGGAGTGTGGCATTTTACCTTTGTTGCTGGTTCCTTCAACAATTTCCAAACATGTCTTCTTTTTCTGTGCAGCAGGCTGCTTCCTTGTAGCAGGAGAGAACAGAATCTCCCTGAGGTTCCTTATAGCTTTCAGGAGTCACTGCCACATAACAAAACCTCACAAAGTGGAGTTCATTTCTTGAATCTCTGGCTTAACTCAAACACCTATGCAACTTTTCAAGTTTAATCTTAGCAGGGTTCCTTGAAACTGTTGAGAAAATTGACACAGGTCACCATCACACCTGCTTAGACCATTTGATATAAAGGAGTCTGCTCTCCCATTCAATCATGGCTGATATGTTTCTCAACCCCATTCTCCTTCATTCTCTCCATGACCCTTGAATCTCTGGCTTAACTCAAACATCTATGCAACTTTTCAAGTTTAATCTTAGCAAGGTTCCTTGAAACTGTTGAGAAAATTGACACAGGTCGCCATCACACCTGCTTAGACCATTTGATATAAAGGAGTCTGCTCTCCCATTCAATCATGGCTGATATGTTTCTCAACCCCATTCTCCTTCATTCTCTCCATGACCCTTGATCTTCTTACTAATCAAGAATTTATCTATCTCTGTCTTAAATACATTCAATGAGTTGGCTTCCACAACCTTCTGCTGCAATGAGTTCCACAGAATAACTATCCTCTGGCTGAAGAAATTCCTCCATATCTCGATTCTAAAGAGCCGTGCCTTCACACTGAGGCTGTGATCTTGGATCCAGTCTCCCCTATTATTGAAAACATCTTCTCCATGTCTACTCTATTTAGGGCTCTCAATATTCTGTAAATTTCAAATGAGAACCCCTTCCCCCTTATTCATCTCAACTTCATTGAGTACAAACCCAGACTCCTTAACCACTCCTCATATGACAAGCCCTTCATTCCCAGAATCATTCTTGTAAACCTCTTTTGGACATCCATCCTTAGATATGGGGCCCAAAACTGCTCACAATATTCCAAATGTGGTCTGATCAGAGCTTTATAGAGCCACAGCAGTACATTTCTGCTCTTGTACTCTAGCACTTTCAAAATGAACGTTAACATTTCAATTCCAACTGAGCCTGTATGTTAACCTGAAGAGGATCATGAACTAGCATTTCTAAGTCCCTTTGCACTTGCATGAGTTACTGAGATGAAAATGCAGTGGTCATGTTGAAAAGTTATGAACAATTTTGTGGTTGAACCTTCTGAGTTTACAAGCTCATAACTTTGGCTTGTGCAACCTGGTTACGAAAATACATTGGGGGTAATTTCACCTTTCTGTCAAAGCAGAAGTGGCCAATGCAGAGTAATTGCCATTGATAAAGTCCAACAGATCTCCCTTTCCACTGAAGAGTGCCCAACCTGCTCTGCTCATTTCTTAGGATCAATATTAAATTTATCTATTTGATGAAGCCCATGCATACCTATAGACTGAGATCATTGAACCCAGAAATCAAACATTGCAAGATGCAATACACGAATCTCTGGGATGTCTCGAACCTTACACTAGTAAACCTCCTTGTGCAGTCTCACAAAATGTAGAGGTTTGTCCCCTGAATCTGTCTTGTTAAAATAAATGCAGCATCATGGAGACTCCTAAATGGACTCCTACAGTATTACTTTGCTGCTGCCATTTATTAAGGAGCAGTAGATCAGACTACAAAACATGTTGACCACAAACAGAAAGTCGTTGCTAATACATAGAAATGTGTGGGGCTATAATTCCAAGCTAAAAATTAACTGCTGAATTAGATCTGTGCAATTTTACTAAAAGAGAACTGTAGTTCATCATCAGCTTAAATAATCATAACCCTTTTGAAAGGGTTAAGCTAAAACACACTTGGACCATTGAACTGTTATTATATTTGGGTAAAGTGTGTATCCGGAGGGGAGACTCACACGTTTCCTGAAGTCCAATATAGGATGTCATTCGAATAATTTTAGTGGCTAAATTGAGATTTGGCTTACCTGTAGTACTATTTCCTTTCACCTCCAAAATGTGTGCTTGCCAAAGTTCACGGCATTGCAAATTAAGCTCACAACGTTACACACCATTGATTTCATTGTTTGTTTCATGGTATGCTTAGATTTCAAAGCGTACAGCTGTTAATTCTTTCTTACAGCTGCAGCAACAAGAGACAGAAAATAACCAGAAGACTTGTCTGCGCAAGGTACTGAACAGTCAACAGTATTTGTAAAGCAAATTGTTGGAAACTACAAAGCACCAGAGTTGGTTGCTACACTATGGTAAACTTTGCTATGTCCTCACCTTAGACAGAATAGATCTGTCAGCAGTATAAGCATGCTCAAGGAATCCTTCTTGTTTCTCAACGCTAGTCAGAATTAAGGCTAATGAAACCAAACTTTTCATTGAACCCAGGGAAAGAAGTAAAGCTAATTTTCCTGAGCATGACCTGTGAAAGGGAAGATACACTTTAAAAAGAATTTCAATTGATTATTAAATATGACTCCCCTACATAGTGAATAAAAACAAAACATGCTGGAGAAACTCAGCTGGTCTGGCTGTGTCTGTGGAGACAAAAAAGGAGTTTACGTTTCGATTATGATATGACTGTTCTCCAGAACCTAGCTTTAATCAGACTGCACTGTTCCTCCACCATCCTCTGCTTTTTATTTCAGATTTCTGGCATCCATAGCATTTTGCTTTTATCCAATATGTACGGGCATCCAAGAATCATGTTTGCTCTGTTGCCTGGCAAAGCTGATTTTCATCTCTTCGGGTTTAGCAACCATCATCAGCACTTGTAGCCACTGAACATACCTGTATCCATCAAGGCATTCTATGTTCCAGGGAGCCTACTAGTGCCAGAATCTGCATAATTTAAATTATTTTTAATTGATAATTTTTAATAATTCGAAATCTCCTCCTTATAATTACTCTATGTCCTTGCATCCTCCACACTCTGGGGTAGTGAAATCTACAAATTCACAACTCTTTGAGAGAAAAAAGTTTCTCCTCAACTCTGTTTTAAATATGACATCAATTATCCTAAAACTATGAATTCTCAGTGTAGATTATCCCACAATAGGGAACATCCTCTCGATGTCTACATGGTCAATCCCCATCAACATTTATCTACCTCCATTAGATCTCCTCTCATTCTTCTTAACTATAGAGTGTATAGGCTAAATTGCCCAATCTCTCTTTGTAAGAAAAACCCATATCTCTGGAATCAGTCTAGTGAACCTCCTCTGAAATGCCTCCAGTCCATTGCAACCACATCCTTCCTCGAGTAATTGGATCAAAACTATATAGAATACTCCAGGTGCGATCTCATATGTGCCTTGTACAATTGTCGTACCACTTTCCTACTTTCAGTCTCCATTCCTTTAGAGATAAATGCCAAAGCTCCATTTGTCTTTCTTATTACCTGCTGTACCTGCAAACTAGTCTGTGATTCATGCACCAACACACCCACAATCCTCTGCACCTAAGTAGTCTGAAGTTACTCACCATTTAGATAATAAGTTACATTCTATTGTTTCTCACCAAAATGGATAGCATCACATTTGTTCTTGTTCAACTCTCTCTGTCAAATTTTGACCCAGTCACCTAAATACCTATCGATATGAATTGGGAGTAGAGGTATGCCATTCAGCCTTCGAGAATTCTCCGTCTTCAATAATAATATGGTTGATGCATTTGTCTCTCCAGTTCCACATATCCTCTGCCCCTGACAATCTTTGATTACCTTCTAATGGAAGAATCAATCTAACACTGTTTTACAATTGTCAATGCCTCTACCACCACTTCATTCGGAGACAGCATTCCAACATCGCACAACCCTTAGTATTTTCTATTACAAAAATTAAAAATAAAAGCCAAAAGAACCATGGATGTTGGAAATCAGAAACAAGAACAGAAATTGCTGCAGTTCCAGTCAGCCTGTTTCAGAACAGAAGGATCTTTGGATCCAAAACATTAACTCTGATTTCTCCACAAAGATGCTGCCAGACTTGCTGAGCATTTCCTTAAAATATTCTCATCATTTCTGTCTTACAAGGGTAATGTTGATCCTCCTTCCACCTATCGCATTTCCAACGCCCCTCCCCCAAGTCCCTCCTCCCTACCTTTTATCTTAGCCTGCTGGGCACACTTTCCTCATTCCTGACGAAGGGCTTATGCCCGAAACGTCGATTCTCCTGCTCCTTGGATACTGCCTGACCTGCTGCGCTTTTCCAGCAACACATTTTCAGCTCTGATGTTGATTTTTAAACAGTGACTCCGAGTTATGGCCTCACCTACAGGCTAAAATATCGTTTCCACAGCCACCATGTTGAGATTAATTTGAATTTTATATACCTCAACCAATTCACTTCTCAATTTTCTGAGCACCAGTGAAAACAAACTCAATCTGTCCAACTTTCCATGATATGAAAACCTATTCTTTCTCGGTATCAATCTAGTAAACTGCCTCTGAACTGCATCTCACACATTGACACCTTAAATGAGGAGACTAAAACTGCATACCATATTTAAGATGCGGTCTCACCAATGCCTGTATAACTGAAACATAATTCCTGACTTCTGTATTCATTCCTCTTGTAATGAAGGATTATTCCATAAACTTTCTTAATTACTTACTACACCCATACAAAAGCTTTTGTGACTCATCCACTAAAATACCTTAATCTGGTTGTGTGTCACAATTCTACGATCATTCACTGTTAAAGTAATACTTTTTATTCCTCCTGCCAAAATAAACAACTTGATAATTTCCCACATTAGGTTGCATCTGTCAGATGTTTGCTCATTCACTTAACTTAGCAACACTGTAAAGACCACATAAAGTCAGAGGCTCATCGAGATGTACAGCACAGAAACAGACCCTTCAGTCCAACTCATCCATGCCGACCAAATATTTCAACCTAATCTACTCCCACTTGCCCATATCCCTCTAAACCTTTTCAATTCATATACCCATCCAGATGCTTTTTAAATGTTATAATTGTACTAACCTCCATCACTTCCTCTGGCAGCTCATTCCATACGCACCACCCTCTGCATGAAAAGGTTGCCCCTCTGATTCCTTTTATATCTTCCCCTCTCACTCTAAACCTATGCCCTCTAGTTTTGGACACCCCCACCCTAGGGAAAAGACCTTGTCTATTTACCCTATCCACATCCCTCATGATTTTACAAACCTCTATGACGTCACCCCTCAGCCTCCAACGATCCAGGGAAAACAGCCCCAGCCTATTCAGCCTCTCTCTATAGCTCAAATCCTCCAACCCTGGCAACATCTTTGTAAATCTTTTCTGAACCCTTTCAAATTTCACAACATAATTCTGATAGTAAGGAGACCAGAATTGCATGCAGTAGTCCAAAAGTGGCCTAACCAACATCCTATACAGCCACCAAATGACCTCCCAACTCCTGAATTCAGTACTCTGACCAAAGTAAAGCAAACCAAATGCCTTCATCACTATCCTGTCTATCTGATTTGGAGGTGCCGGTATTGCACTGGGGTGTACAAAGTTAAAAATCATGCAACATCAGGTTAGAGTCCAACAGGTTTAATTGGAAGCACTAGCTTTCGGAGCGCTGCCCCTTCATCAGGTAGTTGTGGGAACCAAAGCGCTTCCAACTAGTGCTTCCAAATCAACCTGTTGGACTATAACCTGGTGTTGTGTGCTTTTTAACAATCTACCTGTGACTCTACTTTCAAGGAGCTATGAACCTGCACTCCAAGGTCTCTGTTCAGCAAGACTCCCTCAGACCATCTTTTCTTTTGTAATTTTGACTGTAGACTGAAATAGGCAAATGATTGTTTTAAAACAAAGGACTGTGGATAAATTGCTTCACTTTTAAAACCAAATGACTTGATCTCATTGTGAGTTGTGTTTATTCTACTGCTCTGCAAGCAGTGGGAGAGCTGAGATGAGACAATATGGCACTAGGAGTTTGTTCAGCTTGAAACAGGCAGCTGATTGGTTGGGGCAATTGTGTCCAGCTATGGATGCCAAAGGGCATCGACCTGAAGCCAACTCTCTGATCCTTCCTGTGCTTGTATGTGTGAAGGGTACAGTGGCAGAAGGTTTTCCAGACTGGGAGTTGCAGAATCAGTCATTACATCTCCATAGGAAAATAACTCATGGCTGAAGACAATTATTCCTCCCCTCCTTCATTTCCCATGTTTGCTGCAATCTGTTTCCTCTTGCTAGTAACAGAATATTAAGGGGTAAATCCAATGTCTTTGACAAAGAACTAAGAATCAGGAAGGAATGATTATAGAAAATAGAATGCCTTCAGAAGTAAATGGAATACCTTACCCCAGCCTGTAAACTGGTGCTACCGATCTGTGATTGTTCTGTAGTTTTCCCTCCAGCAATAATATACTTTATTTTGTCTGTTTGATGTCTGTGAGTATGTGTAGGCATTTTAAAAGGGGTTAGTTTTAACCAGTAGTTAGATGTTGTCAGTTCAGTATTTTCCTGCAGTTAGAATTTACTTATTTGTAATAAATAATCATTCTTGTTAGATACAAAAAAAATCTGGTCAATGTTTTATGTTAGTTCAAATTCACCAAGTAAGTAAATCAGGGGATTTGTATAATTTGCTCAAATCTTTAACTTTTGTAAAGGCCTCAGGCTTAGTGGGGCTTGAGTATCAATATAGTTTCCTGATAAGAACAACAATCTATCAGAAACTTCTTTACATGTTCTTCACAACATCTCTGTCTGTTGATTTTGTGTTGTCTGCAAATGTAGCTACCATGCGCTTGCATCCACTCATCAATGTCATTGTTAGAAATTGTAAAAAGCTGAGGTCCCAGCATAGAACCATGCAGATGCTACTCATCACACCCTGCTCGCCAGAAAAAGACCCATTTGTATTTAACCTTTGGGCTGAATTTTCTCTTATTTTGATCAACCTTGACTTTTCTCATGCAATTGTCTGCTCTTCAACTCATTGCTTACACAACTGGCCCTTTGTGATGCCTGACTTATGGAATCATGACTTAAGGAGAGGCGGAAATGTCACCACGGCCAGCAGTTTGTGCCAGTCATGCCATTTGTGCCATGTTTAAGCCTAGCTCTCCAGCACTGCAGACACTGCAAGTGAAGCTCGGCATCCGATGGTGTGGCCCTACACTGACGAATCCCGGCAAATGGTGCAGGGAGGAAGGCTGGCAGCTCCTTTTACCAACAGGGACCTGGAGTTGCTGGTGGATGGGGTGGTCAAGAGTTGAGCAGTTACCTCTAGACTACCAAAGGAGGCCACCTTACCAGATGCAGCAAACCTGCATGAAGATAATCACTTAAATCTCTGCAGGTTTATAAAGAAATGCTCAGACGTGCCATCAAAAAATGTTTCTAGTCTCCATAAGATTAAGTGTTACCATTTTTCTCTGGTACCTCATACTTACTGGACACCTGTACTGAATCTAGCTCTCTCAAAGCACATACCTCTCACCAAGGATTTGGACTGCAACCCCACACTATTTCAAGGCATCATATACACTCAACAGGTCACACCTACATCATCCTTCCAAACGATTCATTCTCCAGCCCTCTGCGTTTTTTGCTCACTCACCTGCTATATCTTAGCACCTGTATTAACACCGCCTCTATCGTACTCCATCACTCACTTTGTGTCATTGCAAGGAATGTCTGGGCCGAGAGGGCTAAGACCAGTAGCAAGATGGAAGAAAATCAGTTCCTCACGTGAATGTGGGGCAGTTAGAGTTATTCAGACATCTAAGGATGCCTGTTGCCTGTTCTACTATGGCTTTAATATGAGTATATCTCCATCCTGCATCAGTCTGAGGAATTTGTAAAGCTGTCACCGGCTGTGTTTGGAGTTCTTCTCTGGAGCAGCTAACACTGTATGGCTGAAGGACCTTGAAAGGAGGCCACGGCCTGTAAATTCTCCTATATGTTGAGATCCAGGAGGTTGAGTGCAGATCTGCAGATCTGGTCATAGATAAACTGATCATTGATGGAGGGGAAGCCTGTTCCGCTGCTAACCTCTGTAGATTGTTCATAGGGTGGTCTCAGTACAATAAATTATAGCATGCATTGGGGAAGTCAGCAATGTTGAAGAATCCCAGTGCTTCAGCTGCTTGACTCTCCTTATCCTAGAGCGTGGATATAAACTTGTCTAACATGGAGAAAATTGGAGGATGCCTACTGCTCCATCCCCCTCCCTCACTTCAGCACTCCGACCACAATGCCATGTTTCTTCTCCCAGCTTATAGGCAAAAGCTCAAGCAGGAGACCCCCTCACAGATACAGGTCCAGTGCTGGTTGGAGGAGGCAGAGGATCAACTCCGGTGCTGTCTGGAATCGGCTGATTAGGCCATGTTCAAACAGTCCACAGGTACCTTGGATGGGTACGCCACCACCATCACAGACTTTATCAGAAAGTGTGTGGAGGACCTCATACTGAGGAAACCCTGGATGAATCAGGACATACAGAACCTGCTAAAAACCTGACCCACTCAAATATAAGGAAGCCAAGTATGACCTCTGTAGAACCATTAAGACAGCCAAGGACCAACACCGATCCAAACTAGAGACCCAGACAGATACCCGGTGATTATGGCAAGGACTGAATGACATCACAGGTTCTAAAAAGAGACAATGCAAGATAGCAGACGATGATACATCCCTCCCAGATCGTCTCAACATCTCTTATGCTCACTTTGAGCAGAATTTTAGCAGAGAGGTAACACCTATTCTGACATGTTCTGATGAACCTATCCCAATAGTCACTACATCAGAGGTCAGATCAGTTATCCTTTGTGTGAATCCAAAGAAAGTGATGGGACCAGACGGAGTACCAGGCTGTGCACTCAGAGCATGTGCAGATCAACTGGCAGAGGTCTTCTCGGATATCTTCAACCTCTCCCTACAGCAGGCCACTGTCTCTGCCTGTTTCAAGAGGGCAAACATCATCCCTGTACCTAAGAAGGCTCACCCAGCATGTCTCAATGACTACTGCCCAGTGGCCCTAACTCCGGTGGTCATGAAGTGCTTTGAAAGGCTGGTCATGGCATTAACCAACTCCAGCCTCCCCACTACTCTTGACCCACTCCAATTTGCCTATCGGACCAGGAGATCCACGTCAGGTGCCACATTACTTGCCCTTCACTCCTCCCTAGAACATCTTGACACCAAGAACAGCTACGTAAGAATCTTACTCATTGACTACATTTCAGCCTTCAACACTATTATCCCCTTGAGACTGAATAATAAACTTAGTGATCTCGGACTAAGCCCACTCTCTGCAACTGAATCCTCAGTTTCCTGACACACAGGCCACAATCAGTGAAGATTGGGGACAATATTTCATCCTCACTAATACTCAACACTGGGCCCCCCCCAGGGGTGCATACTCAGCCCCCTACACTACTCACTGTACATCCACAACTGCGTCACCTAATATCAGACTAATGCTCTTTACAAGTTTGCTGATGATACCATCATAGTTGATCGAATGTCAGATGGCAACAAAACAGACTACAGGCGGGAGGTGGAAGACTTGGAAAAATGGTGCACTGAGAACAACCTAGCTCTCAATGCCGGCAAAACCAAGGAACTCATTATTGACTTTCTGCAGGATGTTAATCATGCCCCCTATACATTAACTGTACAGAGGCGAAACGAGTGGAGAGTGTCAAGCTCTTGGGAGTGGTCATCCACAACAAGCTTTCTTGGACTCTTTATGTGGTTGCACTGGTTACAAAGGCCCAACAATGTCTCTTCTACCTCAGGCAGCTGAGAAAATTTGGCATGACGGTGAATACTCTTGCCAACTTTTATAGGTGCGCCATCGAGAGCATTCTGTCTGGATGTATCACTACCTGGTAAGGCGACTGTACCATTCAAGATCGGAGACAGTTACAGAGAGTGGTGAACTTGGCCCGGACAATCACAAAGGCCAACCTCCCATCTATAGAATCCATCTACCAGGCTCACTGTCAAGGAAAGGCCGCCAGCATTCTCAAAGATCCATCCCACCCTGGCAATGTTTTTCAACAACCTCTACCGTCGGGGAGAAGATACAAAAGCTTGAACACACGCACCAGCTGGTTTCAAAACAGTTTCTACACTACTGTTGTTAGAATACTGAATGGACTCTCAAACTCTTAACAGTCACCTGTACCTGTATTTTTGTTTTTGCCACAGTTTACCTATTGTTAGCTTATCTATGCTACTTAACTCTGTGATCTGCCTGTATTGCTCGCAAGACAAAGCTTTCCACTGTGCCTCGGTACACTTGACAATAAATTCAATTCAATTCAATTCAAAATTGCATTTCTAACTTCATCTACAGATGCATTTATAGCAGAGGATTGAGAGATGCCACACAGATCCCTGTTTTCTCTTTGGAATGAGCCATTGCTATCAAGGTTCAGGACAGCTGTGATCTCTATATTCTCCAAGGTTCTCCAATCGGTCTGATAATGATAGCGAGAGCTGTCCATTTGGGCCCTGATCATTCTTGTCTGCTTCATTGGGGCATCTTCAACTGCTAGTTCTCCCTGTGGAGGCTGTGTAAGAGCCATTGGAGGTTCCTATTGTTGGATTCAGTGCTGATACTGCCACTTATCTCTTCTTCGACATTGTCATCTCATGGTCAGCAACGGCACAAGAAATCCCCCAAGTGCAAGTTCTATGTCAGTTAAGTGATCAGTTAATGGTACTCCTGATTCCTCACAGTCGTCACAGTGGTATGGGGACTTTGTCTTTGCAAGAGACCAATGCCATGCCTTGATAAGGAGCTCTGAGCTGTGTAATCTTATGCAGATATATATTTCAGAACCGGAGCACTAATGCTCCATTGGGAAAGTTAACTGCAGGCATTTCTCCACAATGATAGCACCCTCTCCAAAAACAGCCACAATTTAAGATCAGAGTTCACATCACAGACTTACAGGTAGTTGTGGAATGTTGTAGTTTTGAAAGATTTTGTTCTAGTATCAGACATTAACAGTGATGCAGAATGGGAAGGTAAGATTTTTAAGTTTGCATCTGCACAGCTTTGTGTATCTGACAGTTCAGGAGACCATTAATGCACATCCCATAAGTGAATGAATAACAAAAAAAACATGATTGCTTTAGACCATTTGTTAAGTTCATTGTTGCCAAACAATGATATTTAAATTGAATGGAATTAGATGCCAAATGGATGATATTACAGGATCAGTGGATGAATGATTAATACATTTGTCCCTCCAAGGGGTCCACATATTAATCAGTGTATTCCTTCTCTGAAAAGGAAAACAGTAACTTAAACCTCCCACTCTGCATGGGTTGGCAGACATTGTGTCTCTTTATTGAACAGTTTAATATCCAAGTGATAAGGCTTCACCTCTCTGTCCTTTTGAGTGCGGCTCTGCTGAGATGACTGCTAACCTATTACCCTACTGTTTCACTGCCCCTGTGCTTCCAGTGACTTCTCAGTTCCTTTTCAATATCCTCATTCCATTCAGTCCAATTAACGCATCCCAGAGTTGAGCTCCCCAGGACTGCATGGACTGGTCTGTGATGTGACCCTAAATATTAAAACCCAAATCTCCAGGACTGTCTACAGGGCCATCTCCCAGACTGGCTTGGGAGGATAGCTCAACTGTGTAGGAGCTAGCCCCTTTACAATGTCTCTAACAGCACCCTCACGAACATACTATGACAAATTATTGCCCTTCATTCTGCCCAACATCGAGGCTGAGAGCCTGTAAAAGTTGTCTGAAGAGCCAATGTCCTAAAATGCAATGTCTGGCCACAGAGGCTAGGAGCTGAAAAATGTGTTGCTGGAAAAGCGCAGCAGGTCAGGCAGCATCCAAGGAGCAGGGGAATCGACGTTTCGGGCATAAGCCCTTCTTCAGGAATGAGGAAGGTGTGCCAAGCAGNNGGATTGCAGGTCAAGAGGGCGGTGCTGAATCCGGGGGTTGGGACTGAGATAAGGTGGGGAATGGGGAAATGAGGAAGCTGGAGAAATCTGCATTCATCCCTTGTAGTTGGAGGGTTCCTAGGCGGAAGATGAGGCGCTCTTCCTCCAGGTGTCGTGTTGCCATGGTCTGGCGATGGAGGAGTCCAAGGACCTGCACATCCTTGGCGGAGTTAAAGTGTTGAGCCACTGGGCGGTTGGGTTGGTTGGTGCAGGTGTCCCAGAGGTGTTCTCTGACACGCTCCGCAAGTAGGCGGCCTGTCTCCCCAATGTAGAGGAGGCCACATCGGGTGCAGCGGATGCAGTAAATGATGTGTGTGGAGGTGCAGGTGAATTTGTGACGGATATGGAAGGATCCCTTGGGGCCTTGGAGGGAAGTGAGGGGGGAGGTGTGGGCGCAAGTTTTGCATTTCTTGCGGTTGCAGG
>NC_057710.1:79219132-79230917 GCF_004010195.1 Chiloscyllium plagiosum | reverse complement strand
CCTCATTTCCCCTCACCCCACCTTTTCTCAGTCCCAACCCTCAGACTCAGCACCGCCTTCTTGACCTGCAATCTTCTTCCCGACCTCTCCACCCCTACCACCTCTCCGGCCTATCACCCTCATCTTAACCTCCTTCCACCTATCGCATTCCCAATGCCCCTCCCCCAAGTCCCTCCTCCCTACCTTTTTTCTTAGCCTGCTTGGCACACCCTCCTCATTCCTGAAGAAGGGCTTATGCCCGAAATGTCGATTCCTCTGCTCCTTGGATGCTGCCTGACCTGCTGCGCTTTTCCAGCAACACATTTTTCAGCTCTGATCTCCAGCATCTGCAGTCCTCACTTTCTCCACAGAGGCTAGGAGCCTCATAATAAGGGCAAAGCGTGTGAGCGCTCTGAAAGGGAGCTAGGAACCATAAGGGACATCCTCTGCATGGCAGAAATGTCCTTGAGCTCCAAAGTGAAGTCCTGAAGATTTTTCAAAATTAATTTATGGGTTGCAGATATCACTGGCCATCAGTTATTGCTTATCCCAAATTTCCCAGAGGGCAGTTAAGAGTCAACCACTTTGCAGTGTGTCTGGAGTCACATGTAGACTAGACCAAGTAAGGATGGCACTTACTTTTCCTAAAGGACAATATGAATCAAATAGACCTTTCCTCTGATAATTGACAATGATTTCATGGTCATTTTTGGACTCTTCATTCTAAACTTTATTATTTTCCTTACTGAACTCAAATTCCACTGTCGGCCATGGCAGGATTCAGGCCTAGGTCCCCGAGAATATTACTTGGGTTTCAGGATCAGTGGTAATACTACTACTTCAGGGTGGCACAATAGCTCAGTGATTAGTGCTACTGCCTCACAGTACCAGGGACCTGGGTTCAATTCCAACCTTGGGCGACTCTTGTGTGGAGTTTGCACACTGTTTGCATTCTCCCTGTGTCTGCATGGGTTTCATCTGGGAGTTTTGGTTTCCTCCCACAGTCCAAAGATGTGCAGGTTAGGTAGATTGGCCATGCTAAATTACCCATAGTGTTCAGGGATGTGGATTAGCCATGGGATATCCAGGGTTGCAGAGAGATGATGGGGGTGGTTGGGGGGGGGTGAGTATGGATGGGATACTCTTCAGAAAGTTGGTGTGAACTTGCTCGGTCAAATGGTCTGTTTCCACACTGTAGGAATTCTATGGATATTAGTCTAATACTTCCCCAATGTGTGAGTTGGTCCGTAAGTAACCTTAAGAATGTAGTGGGATGGTGATACCCACTTGTGTAGACAAGGAGGATGGTGTCTATACAGCCTGCAGGAAAATGGTGGGGAAGGCAGAGTTGGATAAAAGCCCTAGAGAAGGTTACCAGGTAACCAATCTGACCACCATGGCGGGAAATGGCACCATCTAATTTCTCAAGAAATGAATGGAATCAAGCCAAGGGGGAGGGGGCCCTCGCGTGGTGCAGTGGTATTGTCCCTACCTCTGGACCAGGAAGCCCAAGTTCAAGTCCCATCTGTTTTAGACGTGCACAATAACATCTCTGAACAGGCTGATTAGAAAAAATAGATGAAGTAAAAAATTAGGAACAAGGCAAAATTTGCTATTAATGAATTGCAAATGGATAGAGGTAAGGTAGTCACTAGTCATTATTCACAATTCACTGATTAGCCCCAGGGAGAAAAACATTTTTTTCTCATTGTTAGGAACCTGTTCTCTTTCATTCTTGTTGTTTTTTTCCCAATTTTTTTGCAATTGTCCACCTTGCCTAATGCCTGAGAAAACCCAACCTTCTGTTTCCTGTCAGCCAGCCAATCCTCTAGTCATGTTAATGTTACTTCCCACACCATGTGCTCCTTATTGCACAATAACCTTTTAAGTAACACCTGGTCAAATGCCTCCTAGAAACTGAAGTATGATTACAGGGTTCCCTTTATTCATAGTGCACATTATTTCTTCAAAGGATTCTAATAAAAATATTTATACATTGTTCTCCTTTCACAAAACCATGCTAATTCTTCCTGATTACCCTACATTTTTTTAAGAATCCATCTATAGCCACCTTAATGATCAATTGTAACATGTTCCTCACAACAGTCATCAAGTTAATTGGCCCATATTTTCCTGTTTTCTGCCTTCTTGTCTTCTTGAATATATTTGCCACTTTCAGTCTGATATAATCTTTCCAGAATCTAGCAAAGTTTGTAAAATTAATATCAACACCGCCACTACCTCATTGGCCACCTATTTTAAGGTCCTCAAATGAAGTCCCTCAGGACCCAAGGACTTGTTAGCTCATGGTTCTATGAGTTTACTTAGTATCACTTCCCAAGTGATTGTGATTTTACTGAATTCCTCCCTTCCCATTTCTGATTTACAACTTTTACTGGAATGTGTTTTTTTGTAAATGAAGATGGAAAACAAAATATTTGTTTGTTTCCCCATTATCTGCTACTAATTCCCCATTCTCACGCTCAAGAGGACCAACACTCACTCTACTAACTTTTTTTCATTTTTAGTACCGAAAGAAGCTATTGTTTCCATTTTTAAATTTCTGGCTGGCTTCTCCTCATACACTAACTTCGTTCTCCTAATTAGTCTTAGTCATTCTCTGCTGTTCTTTATATTCTGTCCAATCACCTGACTTGCCACTGATCTTTGTGCAATTATATGCTTCTTCCTGTTTTTTGAAGCTAACTTTAACATTTTTTACTAGCCACAGATGATGGGCCTTGCACTTTGAATTTTTCTCCATAGTAGGGGTATATTTATCCTGAAATATCCCATTCAATGTTGTCATCATGTCTCTATTGATCTAACTCATAGTGTCATATCTCAATTAAGGATTGGTTAGCTCAGTTGGCTGGATGGCTCTTTAATGATGCCAACAGTGCAGGTTCAATTCTTGTGCTGGCTGAGGTTACGATAAAGGATTCTCCTTCTCAATCTGTCCCTTCATCAGGTAGTGTCTCTTTCTAATGTAAAAACAGCACTATAATTGGGTAAGGCCAGGATGACTTTTAACCCAATTAACTTTGCTATCTCAGCTTTTAGAGCCCACTAAGTTGCCCTTATTTAAGTTTAAAACACTGTTAGACCAACTATTCTTCCTTTGAAACTGGGTGTGAGATTTAATTATGTTGCTGCACTTCGACCGAGGAGTGCCTTTATTCTGAAGCCATTAATTAATCCTGTCACATTACTCAATACCAAATCTAATATAACCTGCTCTCTGTTCCAGAACGGTGCTCTAAGAAACTATCCTGAAAGTATTTTATGAACTTCACATCCAGGCGTGTATTGGCAATCTGATATTTCCAGTTTAAATTTTGATTAAAATTTCACATGATTATTGCTTTCTCTTTATTGCAGACACACCATTTTCCTTTTGTATCCATATTCTACATCTTCTTCAGAACCCCTGAAGAACGGTCATATCAACTCAAAACAGTAATTCTGTTTATCCCTCCACAGATGCTGCCAGACCTGCTGAGTTTCTCCAGCATTTTCAGCGTTTGTCCAAAAGGGTACTTGACATTTCCCAAAGGCTACCTGATCTATCTCAAAGATATCCCTGGATCATATCCAATAGTCAAACTTAGCTGTCCAAAAGTGGACCCTAACTGTTCCAAATAGTACCTTTGGAAAATCAGATTTAACTAAGGTAGCTGCACTTTAAAATATGCCAATGATAGGCATGCAATTTGGAACTCACTTGCACTTAGACCTAGAGTGGAAAAAAATTCTGTGAATTCTTGCCTCTGCTAATATTTTCAACAAGTTGTGTAAAAATTCAGGCTAAATGTTTTAAGGAGGACCTATGACAAAAAAAGTTTGACTATCAATGCAAGATGGACACAAGGATTGCAATAGTTAGTGCAAAATATAGATCAGCTGGATATTGAACATAAGGACAATAAGTGACCATAGGCAAGCAGTTACAGACCGTGGAGGGCTGAAACATTCTTATCATGTTAAGAGTACACATTTTTGTTGTGCCAGCAAGTAGCTCTACTTTCAGATCAGACTTTTGGCATTGAAACTTTAAACTCATAAACCCCATCTGTATCTAATTAGGTGCTTCAACTGCTGGCTTTGGAAAATAAAAGATAATAAAAATAGTGCTGCAGGCAATATTCTCACTAAACATCTTCAAAAACAATGGAAACAATGGAAACAATGTCACGCTGAGATAGAATCACCCAAAAGATTTCAAACACGTCTGAATTTTTAAATGGGTGAGTCAATGTTGATCTAGACGAGTCTCAAGACATACAGAAAATCAGAGATTCTCAATTCACAAAGCTGGTTATTGGAAAACAATCTTTCTCCTCTATGTGATCTTGTTTCAAATACAGAGACGCAGACCGTTAGCAGTTCTCAATTATTTTACAAGACTTTCTCAGCCCATTATGTTCCTAGTGCCAGTAAAATACAACCTTACATACCAAGACAGTTTAATTGTCTTCACATCAGCTTTTATGTACCTGAAATGGATGCTAGGAATTCAGAAGTGAAAAACATTGGATGTGATCTTAAACTAACTCACTGGAAGGAAGGCTCATGGGATTTGATGGAATGTCAGTTTTGAACCCCACCTGATGTTACTCTGCATTAACTTTGATTGAGAGTAAAGTCGATTCAGTCATAAAACCAGCATTGTTCCCATTCCTGAGTATTTCCTGATGAGCAGGCCAGGCTAGAATTGCCTCCGCAATTTCTGACAGGCCAGTCTTGAATAGGTATATGAGCAGAGTCCTGCTGTAATTCTGGCAGATATCTGTTGGAATCCATGGGGAAACACCCAGAACCCAGTGCTACATAAAAGCAGAAAATGTTGAAAATGCTCAGCAGGTCTGGCAGCAACTATGCAGAAAGAAACAGAGTTAATGTTTCATTATGCTGACCTTTGCCAGAACAGTCTGATGTTAAAATGAGATCCATTTGATGAATGAGATTAGGAGTCAAGTCAAGATGAGCTTAATATCTAAACAAATGATGAAAGACTTTGTTAAAAAAAAATTGTTTTGTCCCATTGGTACAGGATTCATCTTGAAGAGAAATCTGGGGATGACTTCTCTTTCTTTCCCTCAAGCCTGCTCCCTTTTAACCCGACCCCATTCCTGCTAAGTGTTAGGAAACAGATTCTATCCGTATTGGTGTTCCAAACGTGCCAGAGAGCATGTGTTAAAATGGACAGCATCACTGACTAGTAAAATCTTGAGGACTTCACATCACAAAACCAAATTGACAGATTATCTTCATAACAGAATTTTAGTCGGGCTGATCATAGTTTGAAGGGAAATATCGAAAGTGACATTATAAACAAATGAATCTACTTGTGGTGAAGCCTATTGGTTTCCACTTGGACATAGAAAAGGAGATGCAGTGCTTTGAGACACAAAGTTTGTGTTGACCACCAGCTCTTCTACACTGAGGCAGCAGAACCCTTAATTCCACCCACCACCATGAAGGCGAGCTGGCTGGTTGGTGATGGGAGTAGTGGGCTTTGGGTATCATGTATTGCTCTGATCAGCATAGGGATAGGAGGATCTGAGCAGGAGACGTCAATGAAGCAAGAAGTTTACTATCTGCTTTTCTCAGCTTTACACTTTTTATATCTGACTGAATTTTAATGTTCAGGGACTTGCGTGCAAGCGCCCTTATCAGTATGAATGATTTTCATGGCCTAGCTCCAATTTGGTTCAAATGGCATGAACTATTGAGTGGAGTGTGCCACACTGACTTGGAGAAGTTCACGTTAAGTGCTGTCAATTGTCCAGAGATCAATTGGGTTACATTTCGATTTCATCTCACAGTAAATTAATTTTCTTTACTTCAAAATAATACCTTTCAAAATCTAAAATTGTATTTTCTCCCTGCATAATCTGATTGCATTCATAAAATTTTTTATTTAAATCTCATTTGACACAAAACAGAAATGCATACTGCTGCTCACAGAACAAAAATGAGCTGTAATTTTTACAGCAAAGCCATAAATGTCAGATTTATGGATTGAAGTTGACAGGAAACATTGACCAGGGATGTCTGTGTCTGCATGTACAACAGAAGACAATTTGCAAGGTAAAGTATTTAACTGTATCATGACACAGTGTAAAAGATCCCAGGAGACTTTTAACGACACAATGAAAATACTCCAATGCTTTTATTCAGCTATTAGCTTCCACAGCTTTGCTCCAGAATGATTTATTGTTGCAATATAAGAAGTTGGATGATAGCCTAGTCGTGGAAATTAAATTGGTCTGTTGACTGCTTACTTGGAAGTGTACTCTTCACACATTTACATGAAATAGATAAATACTAATACAATTTGAGTCCCATAAATCTTGCATTTATACCTTTAATGCATATTTTTAATGTTGTACTATAATAATTTCGAAAATTGTACAGGTTTGATTCACAAATTACTTATGTTTCAAAAGTTAATGTTAGCATCATTAAGCAATTACTATTTAGCTCAGTTTAATTACAAAATCAGTGCTCTATAAAATTTGTGAGCAAGGTTAAAGACTCACAAATATGAAAAGATAGTGAAATAAAAGTTATTGCCATCATACTGTCAAATTTCAAAATTGACTCCAACTACTTCAGTGGTGTTAATCATTTCTATAGATAAATTGACATAAAATTAACCAATAAATCAGTTGCAAAAGAAAATATGGGGGGGATACACATCCTCGGTTATATATCACTTCCAATTCTTTCCCTGGCTTAAAAGCACTCTGAATCTCAATGGCAAATCGAATTCAGTTCTTTGGGAGCTCTCATTCCTCATCTACAGGTCTGACTAATGTTGTAATGTTGGTATACCAAACTCCACAAAGGTTAACTTAGGGAAGAAATATGCATGCTGAATCCCTAATGGTTTAAATTAAATCAATGTAAGTTCCACCAAATAGATGAAATGGTTAGATGGAGTGAGGGAAAGAATTTGGATAATAAATTGTATGGAGGGATGGTCTGAGCAACTTCCTACCCAAGTTTAATCCAACCAGCTTTGCAGGAAACTGGGGATGGGATCGGTTACTATTTTACACTTCATCCCATTTTATTTTAATTCCAAACCTTTCCAGTTGGTTTGAGTTAAAATGACCACTGTCCATGTAATTGCCAGACAGACACATGCTAGAGTTGTGTCCACATTAGCACTTGTACTCATCATTTAATGAGATGTGCATCCCATCCATTGCTATAATTTCCACTCATCCGTAAAACCTCTGTAGGAGCAACAACGAAGGGCATCATTTAGTACAATCTGTCATAAAGACAACCCAAAGAACTCGAGGCAGGAATCAGCCACACCTTTCCAGAATTTAAGTTGAGGAGCGCTATTTCATCCCCTTCAAAAAAGCATGGGGCTTCCTGGCATCCTTCCTTGCAAATATCACTCCCCCTACACATCCACCATTTGGTGAAAGCCCTCCAGCTGAAACCATTCTTGTTGCACCTCACTTACCATTCCATAACCCAACTACTGCCCACCTCTATCCCAGTACTCCTAACAGAACAACCCTCCTGAGCAAGATCTACAAGTAGACATACTTTCACTCATAGAAAATAGTGAGTCACTGACAAGTTTCTTGTGACAAATACCATCTGTTGAATGGCACACTTGAAACCACTATTACATGACTGGTCCTTGTAAAGCAGATTCAAGACAAACTATGGCAAGCGTGCAGCCAATCTTCAGTGTGGGATTACGGGGAGAGAGGTACAATGCTGCATATGACTGAGGAATGCCTCCTCTGTAATCAAAGCAGCAGGCTAACCACCTAAACTCAGCAAATGAGGAGGCTTAAACAAAAACAGAGAACACTGGAGAAATTCAATAGGTCTGGCAGTATAAAACCTAGGAGCAAAAGAAATAGGCTATTCAGATCATCAAATCTGCTTTGTTTTTTTGAACAGTCATATTGGACTTGAAATGTTAAGTCAGTTTCCCTCTTCACAGAAGCCACCAGACCTGCTGACTTATGCCAACACTTTCTGGTTTTGTTTCATGTTTTCCATAAACACTGCATTTAGCTTTCAAATGAAGACATTATTGCTTAGCTCCAAGAATTAACATTTGCTAAATAAACTAAAAAACCATATGTATACTTTATTACAGCAGCGCCAATGTGCTTTGAATGTTTCGATAAAACAAAATCTCATGGCATTTTCATAATCAGACTTAAAAAAGATCTTAGGAGTTATAGTTAATTTCAAGAAGGAAACCTGATGATGGAGGCAATGAAGATGGGTAGGCCACGGTGATTGTAGTGGTTGTGGGAGGCATTTAGAGAGGGAAGTCGAGTTCTGAGGTGATGTAGGGCTGGAGGAAGGTATAAGAAATGAAAGGCGTAAGACTATTAATACAATCAAACTTGAGGAGAAACATTTTAATCTGATGGCATTGGGAACTGAGAGCCAATGTAGCCCTGCCGTAACATAAGTGAGGAGTAAGTAGGATTGTATAGATATACATATAAAACTGAGCTCTAAATGAATTGAAGTTGTCAGAATGTGGTGAGTAGGAAGAAAGTCAGTGAGAGTATTGAAATATTCAACTCTGCAAGTGACTGAGGCATAAGTGATAGTTTCAGTGGTGTAGACTAAGGCAGAGCTGGAAGCCAGCATTATTACAGTTGGAAGTGGATGGTCTTTAGGAAGGAGATTATACAACTGAAGCATTGTTTGAGGTTAAGTTAGATGACAACATTTGGGACAAACCTGAAGATGATGCCTAACTTTAGGCCTGAGCTAAGATATACTAGCATCAGGTAAACAGAGAGCAGGGAGAAGACAGTACTGTCAGTCCAAGTTTGAAGTTTAATGTTCATTTGGAGAATGAAGTTAGTTTATAAACACGTTTTGGATCAGCTTAATAAAAAAATTGTATTTATTGATTACAGAAAATGCTCTATCGTTTCTCTGTTGTTTACTTACATGTACTGTTAGTTCAGTTGGCTTATTGCATTGAGTGATGGGGTGATGGGAGTGTGGGGTCAATTCCTGTGTTGGTTGAGGTGACTGTAAAGGGCTCTCCTTCTCAACCTTTTCCCTTGCCAGAGCTATGGTGACCCTCAGGTTAAGCCACCATTGGTCATCTCTCTTTCAGGAGAATGCAGCCTGATGGTGACTTTATCTTTTTTATTTTTATAAACTATGTGCAAGATTGTGGCCAAAACACTCAGTGAACACATTATCAGATGTAATTGTAGCTTGCCTCAGTTTTTCTGAAACACAATCTACAACTGAAGCACAATAGTACAAGAATCACATTTCTTCAATTTGGAGAATCAAAAGCTGTTAAATAGTGAAGAAGAATAGATGCTACTAGATTTAATTTAAATCACCAAGCAACGATTTTTACCTCTATTGCACTGTAATTGTTTTATGTTCTGAACCGGATAACAAATAACACTGCTTCTTTTGTTTACGAGGGAACAGATCATGTTCTCTGGTGTGGAAATGGTGCAGTTGTCTGAGCCTAGCTGAGGCTTGTAACCTAAGGGGATCAGTAGTGCGGTCCATGAATTACTGGAGCACACAAAGCAGTAATGGCATTTAGCTACAGATGGTGCTAAAAGCAGTGAAGGTTATTCCATCACATAACTCACTGTCAGGTTATAAAAGTAGAGCAATCCAGATCAGTAAATAGTTTCTTTGTGATAAATTGAAAGATACAGTGGGTCCTTAGATTTTTGATAGAATACAAACTAACGGTAAGAAGAATAATGAAAGTGAAAACCAGCTCTTGGATACATTGAAGACCAGGTTCACTGGCTAGACAAACAGAATTGTGGACAGAAACACCTCCAACTGAAGTCAGCACAGGAATCACAATTCTGTTGCAGTAGGGATGTTGACTGCCAGCCTAAGCTGATGGTATTTAGTGTCATAGAGCCGGACAGCATGGAGACAGGCCCTTTGACCCAAACTGGCCCATGCCGATCAAAATATCCATCCATGCTAACCCCATTTCCCTGCACTTGGCCCATATTCTTCTAAACCTTTCCTATCCATGTATTTGCCCAAATGTCTTTTAAATGTTGTTAATGTACCTGTCTCAACCTCTTCCACTGGTAGTTCCACCCTCTTTGTAAAAACGTTGCCCTTCAGGTTCTCTTTTATTCTTTCCCCTCTCACCTTAAACTGATGCCCTCTAGTCCTCGATCCCCAACCCTGGGAAAAAGACTGAGTGCATTTGCCCTATCCACGCCTCTCATGATCTTATACACCTCTATAAGATCCCCCCCTCAATCTCCTATGCTGTACAGAAAAAGTCCTAGCTTGTCCAACCTCTCCCTATAATTCAGACACTTGAGTCCTGGCACCATCCTTATAAACCTCTTCTGCACTCTTTCTAGTTTAATAACATTCTTTCTATAGCAAGATGACCAAAACTGAACACAATACTCCAAGTGTGGCCTCACCAAGGTCCTGTACAACTGCAACATAACTTCCCAACTTCTAGACTCAATGCCCTGAGTGATGAAAGCCAGTGTGCCAAAAGCCTTCTTCACTGCCCTGTCTACCTGTGACTCCACTTTCAGAGAACCGTGCACCTGAACTCCAAGCTCCTCTGTTCCACTACACTCCTTAAGGCCCTGCCATACACCACGAAACTCCTATGTTGATTTGACTTGCTAAAATGCAAGACCTTACATTTACCTGTATTAAACTCCATTTGCCATTTCTTAGTTCACTTCCCCAGTATATCAAGGTCCTGCTGCAATTTCTGATAGCCATCCTCACTGTTCATGATACCACATATTTTAGTGTCATCTGTAAACTTACTAATCGTGCCTTGTACATTCTCATCCAAATTATTGATATAAATAACAAACTGCAATGGGTCCGGCACTGACCCCTGAGGCACTCCACTAGTCACAGGCCTCCAGTCCGACAAGCATCCTTCCATTATTACCCTCTGCTTCCTACCATCAAGCCAATTGTGCATCCATTTTTCCTGCTCTCCCTAGATTCCATGTGATCGAACCTTCTAAGCAGCCTACCATGTGGAACCTTATCAAAGGCCTTACCGAAATCTATGTAGACTACACCTACCACCCTGCCCTCATCAACATGCCTGCTCACTTCATCAAAGAACTCTAACAAATTTGTGAGGCATGACCTCCCTACCCATAAAGCCATGTTGACTACTCCTAATTAAACCCAGTCTTTCCAAAATGTATATTTTATCTCTCAGAATCTTCTCAAGTATCTTACTTACCACAGATGTTAGGCCTACTGGTCTATAGTTCCCAGGTTTTTCTTTGCAGCTTTTCTTGAATAAGGGCACAACATTAGTCTTTCGGGAAATCACTGGAATGCTTTTGCAGGATACAAAATTGGCTTGATGGGAGGAGACAAAGGGTGGTAGTGGAGGGTTTTTTTTTGGACTGGAGACCAGTGACCAATGACGTTCTGTTGGGATTAGTACTGAGTCCACTTTTTTTTGTCACTTATAGAGTCATAGAGATGTACAGCATGGAAACAGACCCTTCGGTCCAACCCGTCCATGCCGACCAGATATCCCAGCTCAATCTAGTCCCACTTGCCAGCACCCGGCCCATATCCATCCAAATCCTTCCTATTCATATATCCAGCCAAATGCCTCTTAAATGTTACAATTGTACCAGCCTCCACCACTTCCTCTGGCAGCTCATTCCATATGCGTACCACCCTCTGTGTGAAACAGTTGCCCCGTAGGTCTCTTTTATATCTTTCCCCTCTCACCCTAAACCTATGCCCTCTAGTTCTGGACTCCCTGACCCCAGGGAAAAGACTT
>NC_057710.1:79198171-79219056 GCF_004010195.1 Chiloscyllium plagiosum | reverse complement strand
CTACCTGTGACTCCACTTTCAAGGAGCTATGAACCTGCACTCCAAGGTCTCTTTGTTCAGCAACACTCCCTAGGACTTTACCATTAGGCCTATAAGTCCTGCTAAGATTTGCTTTCACAAAATGCAGCACCTTGTATTTATCTGAATTAAACTCCATCTGCCACTTCTCGGCCCATTGGCCCATCTGGTTCAGATCCTGTTGTAACCTGAGGTAACCTTCTTCGTTGTCCACTACACCTCCTATTTTGGTGTCATCTGCAAACTTACTAACTGTATCTCTTATGCTCGCATCCAAATCATTTATGTAAATGACAAAACGTGGTGGACCCAGCACCGATCCTTGTGGCACTCCACTGGTCACAGGCCTCCAGTCTGAAAAACCAACCCTCCACCACCATCCTCTGTCTTCTACCTTTGAGCCAGATTGTCCAGATTTAAAATATTGAGAAGAAATGGAAGGAGGTATAATACTTATAAAAACAAATCTTTATCAGAGATGGGCCAAATAGAATACTGGGTTGTACATCTTAAGGAAAACAATTCTTGAAATACAGAATTCTTAAAAATCAAACAGAAGCTCAACATACTAATAGACTATTGTATTCAGCAGGCCAAATAGCTGATATTAAGCATCAGAATTGGCACTTTGGAGCAGTAAAGCCTCACAGGTTTAGCTAATAACGAGCCATAAGAAAGAAATGCTATATTTGTGAAACTTTAGGTCATTTTCAGAGAATGTGGAGAAGTGTAATACAGTTTCAATACAGCAAAACAGGCAAATATATCCTCATACAAATTGATTAAGGTGATTAAGCTAAATAAAATATAAAAATGTAGATGCTGGAGATCTGAAACAGAAACAGAAATTGCTGGGGAAACTCAGCAGGCATCTGTGGGAAGAAACTAGAGTTAACATTTCAAGCCCAGTAACTCTTCATCAGAACTGTTAGTAGCTGGGAAAAGGTGTATTGATGCTGAAGCTGAAGCAGGGGAATGGGGTTTGGAGCGGAGAGATGAATAGATAGATTGAGACAGAGCCCAGAGAGAGAGAGATATGAATAGAGTTTGGAAGACAAAGAGATTATGGAAAGCAGGCCAGGAAAATAGGAAAAGCTGAATAAGTGATAATAAGAGCTAAGATGGGTGGCATGGTGGCTCAGTAGTTAGCATTGCTGTCTCACAGTGCCAGGAACCTGGATTCGAATCCAATCTTGAGCAATTGCCTGTGTGGAGTTTGCACATTCTCCCAGTGTATGCGTGGTTTTCTCCAGATGCTCCGGTTTCCTCCCACAGTCCAAAGATGTGCAGGTCAGGTGAATGGCCATGCTAAATGACCCATAGTGTTCAGGGATGTGTAGGTTAGGTGCACTAGTCAGGCGTCAATATAGGATAATAGGGTAGGGGAATGGGTCTGGATTGCTCTTCGGATGGTTGGTGTGGATTTATTGAGCAAACAGGCCTGTTTCCACACTGTAGGTATTCTGTGATTCTGTGAATAAGAATAGGAGAGAATGGGTGAGCTGTGTTGAATGTAACCCATATGATATGATAATGGACCTGGGAGTTTGTGGGAATGGGTAATTGTGCTAAAACCAGCCCATGTCATAACAGGACCAGTCTGAGGTAGGTAATAAACTTGGAAGGATGGAATCGGGCTTCAAAGTTATTGAACTCTATGTGCAGTCTTAGAGGTTGTAGGGTTCCCAAGTGGAAAATGAGATGTTGTTCTTCTTCGCTGCAACATTACAGCAAGCCTGTGAGAGAAATGTTGGCCAGGGAACGCAGTGGTGTATTGAAATATCAGGCAACTGGAAGCTCAAGGTCTTTTTTACAGACTGTTCTGCAAAGCGGTCACTCAGTATGCATTTCATCTCCCCAGTGTAGATGAAGGGCCACACTGTGAGTAGCGAATACTGTAGACTAGATTGAATGAAGTGCAGGTAAATCACTGCTTCACCTGGAAGGTATGTCTTGAGCCTTGGATATTGAGGAGGACATGATGGACAGGGATTACATCTTCTGTAATTGCAGAGGAAGATGCTGTGGAAGTGTGAGGAGATGTTGGGAGTGAAGGAGGAGTAGACCAGTGTGTCCCTGAGGGAAAGCTCCCTGTGGAATGCTGACTAAGGAGGGGAGGGGAATATGTGTTGTGTGGTGGCATCCTGCTGGAAGTGCTGGAAATGACAGCCTACAAACCTGTGGATGTGGAAGCTGTTGGTGGTAAGTGAGCTCCAAGTGTCTCTATCATTGTTGTGGGAGGGAAGGGAAGGGGTGAGAGGAAATGTGGGGGAGATGGGTCTGACACGGCTAAGGGCATAGGTCAACCACAATAACGGCACGGTGGCACAGTGGTTAGCACTGCTGCCTCACAGCGCCAGAGACCCGGGTTCAATTCCCAACTCAGGCGACTGACTGTGTGGAGTTTGCACGTTCTCCCCGTGTCTGCGTGGGTTTCCTCTGGGTGCTCCGGTTTCCTCCCACAGTCCAAAGGTGTGCAGGGCCAGGTGAATTGGCCATACTAAATTGCCTGTAGTGTTAGGTAAGGGGTAAATGTAGGGGTATGGGTGGGTTTCGCTTCGGCGGGTCGGTGTGGACTTGTTGGGCCGAAGGGCCTGTTTCCACACTGTAATGTAATCTAATCTAAATCTAAAAAACTCCACTGAGGAAAAGGGTGGACATTTCTGAGGACTCCTCCCACTGCGGACAATGGCATCATCAGAATGAGTTTAGATGAAGAATTGAAGAATGGAATGGAGTCGCAGACAGGAAGCAGGGTGTGAGGATGTACAGTCAAGGTACTTTCTGACATCAATATAGGGATCAGGGTCCCCTTTCACCTTGCCATTGATGCTGTGCATCCACAGCTACACAATTGGATACTCAGTTCTGGTGTATATTTGGCAACTATTGAGTGTTCTATTGTTTTAGATTAGATTAGATTCCCTAGAGTGTGGAAACAGGTCCTTTGGCCCAACAACTCCACACCCACCCTTCGAAGAGTAACCCACCCAGACCCACCTCCCTCTGACTAATGCACCTAACACTATGGGCAATTTACCATGACCAATTCACCTGAACTGCACATCTTTGAATTGTGGGAGGAAACCGGAGCACCCGGAGAAAACCCACGCAGATACGGGGAGAAATGTGCAAACTCTACACAGACAGTCACCCGAGGCTGGAATCGAACCTGGGACCCTGGTGCTGTGAGGCAGCAGTGCTAACCACTGAGCCACTGTGCTGAGCACTGTGTTCCTGTGCAGCTGCCAACCTTTCCACGGAGGAAGGTAAATTCTCACCTGTCAGAGTACAACAATAGTCAGAATTTGGAGGGCTTCCTCCATCTTTCACTCTGCCATCTCTGACATATCTGCCTCATGTTACACTGTCTATTTACATAGATAAAAGTCACACAACACCAGGTTATAGTCCAACAGGTTTATTTAGAGGCACTAACCTTCGAAGCGCTGCTCCTTCATCAGGTGGTTGTGAAGCAGGACCATATGACACAGAATTGATAGCAAAAGATTACAGTGTCATGCAGCTGAAATGATAAACCTAGATTAAGTCTTTCATCTTTTAGAATGGATTTGCTGGTTTCGGTTCTTTAATATGTAAATCCCAGAATTTTATTTTAGTCACATTCTCAAGATAACACCTTTTGTTAGAGAACCTGAAGTTATCTCAGCTCAGACAAAGCTTTAAAGGTGTAAGGTTAAAGTCTGCCCCATTCTTGAATCAAATTGGTCCTATTTCTAAAATGGGATTTATACAATATTACATGGATTGAGTGTAGGTTATGCATTTTTGAGCAAAATAAAAAGTATCTGCAAATATAATTCTGTGGATACAAATTCACCCCATAAACCTATGCCTGTGTGCTTGTGAGTCTGTGCGTGTGGGTGTGAGTATATGTGAGAGAATGTGTGTAAGCTTGGTAAAGTATGTGTGTGAGTGGCATGGGGTATAAGCCTGTGATAGGGTGCGTGTGTGGGTGAGAGTGTGAGTAGTATATGTGTGTGTGTATGAGGGAGAGCTTGTGTATGAGAGAGGGTCTGCATGAGTGTGTGGGTACGTAAGAGTGTGTGTGTGTGTGTATAGTGCAGTGGGGTCACCTATAGTGTGACATGAACCCAAGGTCCTGGTTGGGGCCAGCCCCATGGGTACCGAACTTGTCTATCAGCCTCTGCTCAGACACTTTGTGTTGTTGCCTGTCCTGCAGTCCACCTTGGAGGATGGTCACCTGAAGGTCTGAGGCTGAATGTCCCGGATTGCTAAAGTGTTCTCTGACTGAAAGGGAACACCCCTGCCTGGTGATTGTTGTGCAGTGTCCATTCATCTGTTGTTATAGCGTCTGCTCGGTCTCGCCAATGTGATGCTTCAAGGCATCCTTGCCTGCAGCATATGAGATAGACAACATTGGTCAAGTCACATGAGTACCTGCCTCGTACGTGATGGGTGGTGTCCCCATGGGGACATGTCTTGCAGTGGTTGAGATGACAGGGTTGTATGGCGTTGTCCTGAAAGCCGGGGAGTTTGCTGTGAACGATGATCTGTTGAAGGTTTGGCGGTTGTTTAAAGATGAGAAGTGGAGGTGTAGGGAAGGGCTTGGCTAGGTGTGCATCCTCACCGATAATTTGTTTACAGGCTGCGAAGAACATGGTGCAGTTTTCGGTTTTTCAGGAAGTACTGGACAACGAAGGGTACCTTATCGGTTGCAACCCGAGTTTGTCTCCTGAGGAGGTCATTATGATTTCTCGCTGTGGCACATTGGAACTGGCGATCGATGAGTTGAGCAACATACCCTGTTGTTATGAGGGTATCCTTGAGCACTTTCAGGTGTTCATCACGTTCCTCCTCATCTGAACAGATCCTGAGCATGTGTAGGGCTTGTCCATAGGGGATGGCTGTTTTAATATGTTTAAAGTGGAAGCTAGAGAAGTGTAGTATCGTGAGGTTATTCGTGGGTTTGCGGTAAAGTGAGGTGCTGAGGTGCCCATCCTTGATGGAGATGCATATGTCCAAGAATGAGACAGATACTAAAGAGTAGCCCATGACAAGTCTGATGGTGGATTAAAGCTCGTTGATATCACTATGAAGTTGTTTCAGTGACTCCTCACCATGGGTCCAGGGGAAGAAAATGTCATCAATAGGTCTGGTGTATAATGTTGGTTGGAGGTACTGTACAGAAAAGAAAACATTTTTGAACCTGTGCATGAAAATGTTGGCATATTGGGGTGCACATTTGGCCCCCATGGCTGTTCCATGTGTCTGGATTAAGAACTGGTGTCAAAGGTATAAGCGTTGTGGTCGAGGATAAAGCAGATGAGTTGTAGCATGGTGCTCGGAGATCGGCAGTTGGTATTGAGTACTGGGGCAGTTGCCGCGATGCCGTCATTGTGGGCGATGCGGGTGTAGAGTGCTGAAACGTCCATTGTGACAAGGTTCGACTGGTTTGTGGTGCTGAGTTTCTGTAAGAAATCTGTAGTGTCGCGACAGAAGCTGAAGTTTCCCTGCACATTTTTACATAGAAACATAGAAAACAGGAGCAGGAGTAACCTATTCAGCCATCTGGGTCTGCTTAGCTATTAATTATGATCATGGCTGATCATCCAACTTAATAACCTGTTCCTACATTTCTTCCATTTTTTAAAAATCCATTTAGCCCCCAAGTGATATATTCAACTCCTTCCTGAAATTGTACAATATTTTGGCCTTAACTGTTTTTTTTGTAGTAATGAGTTCCACTCTCTGGGGGAAGACACTTTTCTTCATCTCAGTCTTAAATTTCAGTTCTATCTTTAGATTGTGACCATGGTACTGGGTCTCTGGATTAACAGTCCAGTGATATTACCTCTAGGTCATCACCACCCCATAAAGATGGTAACTCTAAAATACTTATGCAATAGCTTGAATCTTTGGTCTCCTGTCAGGATGGGGCACCGGTAAAATTTGTAAGAAAACGCCTCTCTCAATCAATGAGACTTTCATTTGTGTCGAGGAGGGAGTTGTTGGTTTATAACAGTTTAGATCTACAATTCTTGGAAAGGTTCTGGGGACAACAACAGGAATTACCAGGTGTGGATGTGGATGTGGAAAGGATGCACTCAATGATCCTGTACTGAATCCTTTTTGCTTTAAAAATAAATAGTGAAAGAAATACCAGTCTTCCATTCCTCATTTATTCTCCTGGAAACCCCACATTCACATGTCAAGTGCCTCCCCCACAAATGGACCTCATATCTTTCACACCAACACTTTCACCTTTACCCACCCAGGCCATTTATAGTCACCATGGAGACTTACTGCCAACCAGACTCCTGTTGACCATCTCTTGTTCTTACACACATGATACCAATACAACCTGCATCCATCTTGTGCAGATATCACAGTTCAAGATGAGAGGAAATGAAGTTCTAACGGCCTACTGAAGACTATTTTATTGAAAATATTTTTGTCTATAAAAACACATTTACTACGTTTACTTTCCCGCAACTCCCTCATAAAACAAACATTTAATTCAAATACTTACCTCCTTATAAAAAAAAACAAGCATTTGTATTCATATTCATAGCCCCATATTATAAGCACTTGCATCAATGAATCAACCTCTGAACTGACAGCTCCCCCACTATAGGAACAATAGTATGGGAAATAGAGCATATAGCACCAATCTGATAATGATAATTCTCAAGCTTGTGTCAATAGACAGAATGAAATAACAAGCAATTCTTAAACTTCAGAACTTGACTATAAATTTAACAAAATTTATATGCTATTAGATTTAAATACTTGAAAAATTGAAAGCTACCTTAATGGTTTGACTATTCTCTTGACAGCCTGATAGTTCCAATCAGCTTGACAGTATTAATTGGTGCATCCACCTTTTACACATCTTTCTGTCTTCATTTAAAATCTCCAAATGGGCATTTTACTTTTCCCAAAGGGCATCTAACCTCTTGCAAAAACCAGATGACATCTTCCAAAAGGTGCATTTCATCCTGTCCAAATAGGTAGCCACTTTCAAAAAAGGTACTATATCTCACCAGAAGTATCTAGCAGCTGTAAACTTTTTCTTGAAGAGTCTAAAGCCTGCAAGTTGTGCCTTGAACACCTCACTTATCAAATTTGAAAGCAGCTACATTTTAACCTGAATAATTGCCTTTCAACAATAGATGTGGGAAATTCATCCTACTACCCCGAGCTAAATGGTTAATGTCAGTTTACAGTGAAAGAGTTCCAAAACTGGGGCTCCAGTGCCATTTTGGCTAAATCATTTTTATGAAAATTTAAGACAATTTGTCATTATTTTTTGCAGCCTCCTCAGAGCTGTATTCCCACTTAGTTTTGTATTGTTAGAAATCTTCCATAAAAAATTGTATATATTAGAGTGGCACTGGAAAAGCACAGCTGCTCAGGCAGCATCCGAGGAGCAGGAAAATCGACGTTTCAGGCAAAAGCCCTTCATCAGGACTGATGAAAGGCTTTTGCCTGAAATGTCGATTTTCCTGCTCTTTGGATGCTGCCTGACCGGCTGTGCTTTTCCAGTCGACTCTAATGTCGACTCTGATTTCCAGTATCTGCAGTCCTCACTTTTGCCATATAATATTGTATATCTCTTCAACTAAATCATTCATACATATTATAAAACGTTGAGGTCTCAGCACTGATCAATGTAGCGCACCACCAGTCGCAACCTGTCAAAAATTAAAAATGCACCATTTATGCCCACTCCCTGCTTGGTGTTCATTAACCAATCCTCGATCAATGCTAAATATTTAACTCTGATGCCTTAATCTTTATCTTGCATTTTAACCTTTTGTGTGATACTTACCGAATACGTTTTATAAATCTAAATGCCCTTTATCTGCATGACTTAATATGTTCTCAAAACATTTGGACAAACTTCTCAAAGTTGTAATGTTAGTGAAACTATGTTAACTTGTTATAATTTTTGAAGTCTATTATAATGACTTCCTTAATAATAGATTCACTTACTAACATCAGCTAATTAGCCCGTGGTCTCTTTTTCCTTTCTACCCTTTTCGTGAAAATTACTATTATTTTTAACTTGAGGAGACAGTTGTGGAATACAAAGAATTTTGGAAAATCATACCCAGTGCACTGGATAATATTGAGATTCGAACTCAGGGAGACTTGCAGAAATACAAAGAAGATGCTTTACTAAGGCCACAGTAGCAATGAGTGACTGAACCAGTGCATCCATGCAGTGACAGTTTTAATTAATTTGTGGACTTAATGGCAAGGTCCTGGGAAGTGTTGCTGAACAAGGAGACCTTGGGGTTTAGGTTCATAGGATAGCCAGGGTAGTGAGGAAGGCATTTGGATTGCTTGCCTTTATTGGTCAGTGCCTTGAGTAATGCAGTCGGAAGGTCACTTTGCAGCTGTACAGGACATTGGTTAAGCCACTTTTGGAATACTGCATTCAGTTCTGGTCTCCTTGTTATAGGAAAGATGCTGTGAAACTTGAAAGGGTTCTGAAAAGACTTACAAGGATATTGCCTGGGTTGGAGGGTTTAAGCTATAAGGAGAGGCTGAATAGGCTGAGGGTATTTTCCTTGGAGCATCGGAGGCTGAGGGGTGACCTTATAGAGGTTTATAAAATCATGAAGGGGCATGGATAGGATAAATAGACAAGTCTTTTCCATGGGATAGCGGAGTCCAAAACTAGGTGTTATGAAGATGTGGGTGTAAAGTACCTTTAAGAGAGTTAAAAGCTAGGAGAACCGCCAAGCCAACAGCATCTGCAGACTGCCCAGAGAATAGCTCTTTTAAAGGTACCTTTATTGATTAATAACCTGTGAAGAAGAAATCCCTAAGAAGAAAACAGAGGAAGACATAGTGAGAAGATTCAATATCTGGCTGGTATTGAAAAGTAGAATTTTGGTAAATCTTAATCGGGGGTTTTATCGGATTAGTATGATAGAAGAGAAAGTAAAAGATAGGTTAGAGGAAGGAGTTGTAAATAGTTGCTAGTTAATTATTCTCTGTTATACTTTAAGAAATAAAGTTGTTAATTTTTACTTGAAGTAATTCTTGGCCTCTCGAATTTTTTACACATTACCGCATGGGATAAATCTTTTCTGCGCTGCTGGTGTAAATTAAGCAGGAGCGTTTACCCCACATCATAACATCGTCAGAGGCTCATCATCGGGATTTGAACTGGTTTAGACAGATCTGAATAGATTTGGGGGTATGAAAAATCCCAGCAGATTTAGATACTTGCAGGTTAGTGTCCTAGGCCTTTAATTAAAACTTAGGTGAGACAATTTGTTTAACTTCAGTGACTTGTGGTTGATTAAATTAAAAGTGAGAGAAATGGCTCTTAAAATTGCTAAAGAGGTTCTGGGATTTGAAGATGATTCCCAAATTTGCCAAGAAAAATTGAGGAAGGAAAGAAAAAGAATTTGCTACTAAGTTAGATTTGCGTTTAACCAAGGACAAAAGTAAAGTTTAAATTGTAAGGAAGTTACTCAAGTACTTAGGTATGTCAGAGAAAGAGACATGTGCAGTAGAGGTGGAAAACCTTAACTTACAATTGAGGAAAATAGAGTTAGAAGATAAACAGAGAGAGAGAGACAGAGAAGAATCTTGACTGAGCAAAGAGAGAGAGAAAAAAGGGTGAGAGAAAAAGAGAGAAGAGAGAGAGAATGAGGAATGAAATCCAGATGATGTGGATTTTGATGTGCCTCAAAATAGATTTAAAAAAATGAAGAAGTCCTTGAGGAGTGGAATAGATTAATAAACTATCTCTCAGGAACATAGAACAGAGCTGAAAGATTTGTTACATAGTGTAAGGACATATGTAAGAATCAGATGCGGAGGACTAATGCTATTGTACATGAAGTAGACGTAGGGAATACTGTTCTGATAAAACACCCCTATCAGCTTAACCCTTTCAAAGCCAGACAGGTCCAGATAGAAGTGGAGGCCATGCTCGATGAGGACATCACTGAACCAAGCCAGAGCAAGTGGAGTTCGCCGATCATCTTAGTTCCCAAACTATACAGGACTCAATGATTCTGCGTACATTATCAGAAGGTCAAAGCCGTTACAAAATCGGACTCATAACCAATTCCTAGATTGGAGGACTGTATCAAGAAAGTTGGACAAGCCAATTACATCACCGAGTTGGACTTAATGCGTGGTTACTGGCAGATACCTTTATCAGAGTCTGTGAAAGAAATTTCCATGTTTGTAACCCCAAGTGGGCTATATCAGTTTAAAGTGATGCCCATTAGAATGAGGAATGCCCCCGCTACATTCCAAAGACTCATAAACGGAGTTGTGGCTGGGCTAACAAACTGTGCAGTCTATTTGGACAATTTAGTAATCTTTAATAAAGTCCTAGAAAGGTCACATGATAAGTTGGTAGAGTTCTTTGAGTGACTACGAGAGGCAAAACTGGTGATAAACTTAAATAAAACCAAATTCGCGAAAGCAGAGGTGACGTTCTTGGGACATAACATCGGTCATGGACGGTTGAGAGCTGAAAATGTGTTGCTGGAGAAGCGCAGCAGGTCAGGCAGCATCCAGGGAACAGGAGAATCGACGTTTTGGGCATAAGCCCTTCTTCAGGAATCCTGAAGAAAGCCTGAAGAAGGGCTTATGCCCGAAACGTCGATTCTCCTGTTCCCTGGATGCTGCCTGACCTGCTGCGCTTCTCCAGCAACACATTTTCAGCGCTGATCTCCAGCATCTGCAGACCTCACTTTCTCCTCATGAACGGTTGACCCCACGGAAGGCAAAGAAGAAGGCCATCAAGGAATTGCCATGACCAACCTCGAAGAAAGAGGTGCTTTGATTTTTAGGACTCAGCAGGTTCTATTGGAAGAGTGTTCCAAACTTCAGCAGTGTAGTGGCGTCATTAACTGATTTGCTGAAGAGGAACACAAAGTTTTGGTGGACAGAACCCTGTCAGGAGGCACTCGACCATTTGAAATCAATATTAACCACCAAACCAATTTCAGTTACAAACATTTCAAAACCTTTTAAAGTTGCTATCGATGTTAGTGACATTGGAGTTGGAGCTGTACTCCTACAGGAAAATGAGGATGGGATTGAACTGCCAGTTGGTTACTTTTTGAAGAAGATTAACATCCAGCAGAGGAAACACTCCACAATCGAAAAAGAACGATTGCGTTTGGTACTGACCTTACAACATTTTAATGTTTATGTCATGAACAATGTGTCGGAGACGGTTGTGTACACGGATCACAGTCCGCTTACAGTCTTAGAACATTTTACAGACAAGAATATGAGGCAATTTTGATGGAGACTTATGTTACAGACTTTTAGTTTAAAAATCGTACATGTTGCGGGTCATAAGAATGTAATCGCAGATGCATTATTGTGGATTTAACTGATGGCGTTGAGATGAGATTTGTCTTTATTTAATGTTATATACAAATATATGGTTATATGGGAAGAAGTTAAGGTGAACTTAGATTAAAGTTATCTGTATGCTAGGGTAATGTGTTTAAAGTATAGAAAACATGAAGCCATCTTTTCATCATAATGGTTCATTTTTTCTTTGGGGGAAGGTGTTATGAAGATGTGGGTGTACTGTACCTTTAAGAAAGATAAAAACTAAGAAAACTGGCAAGCCACCAGCATCTGCAGACTGCCCAGAGAATAGCTCTCTTAAAGGTACCTTTATCGATCAGTAAGCTGTGAAGCAGAAATCCCTAAGAAGAAGAAAAGAAGACAGAGGAAGACATAATGAGAAGATTCGGCATCTGGCTGGTTTTGAAAAGTAGGAGTTTGGTAAATCTTAATCGGGGGTTTTATTAGACTAATACTATAGAAGGGAAAGTAAAAGATAGGTTAGAGGCAGGAGTTGTAAATAGTTACTAGTTAATTTTTCTCTGTTATACTTTAAGAAATAAAGTTGTTAATTTTTACTTGAAATAGAGTCATAGAGTCATAGAGATGTACAGCATGGAAACAGACCCTTCGGTCCAACCCGTCCATGTGACTTTGGTAGGCATAGGCCAGAAAATTGGAACTTGTATAGCTCAGAGCATGGAACCTTATCGCCTTCCTGTCATGTATTGTGAATAAACTTTAATCATTTCTCTTCCTCCTTCCTCTAAGCAATGATCATTCCAGTTGTTTTCTTTTTATATCCTTATGAAAGTTCTCACATCCCGTTTTTGTAATCTGTGCTACTTCACTTTCACATTCTACCTTTTTGTCTTCTTATCCACAATTTGGTGGCTTGTCACTGGTTTTTAAATCTCTACCAAACTTGCTTGCTAGAAATCTTTGTAACATTATGACCTTCTTATTTTAATGTAACTATGATTATTCTTGCATTTGAATCTAATTTCTGTGGCACTTTTTAAATTGTCTTTGAAAATTGTTGCCTGTTTGTATTGAAGACAATGCTTTTTGGTCTATTCACCAAATCAAGTATAAAGAGGTGCCAATTTAGGACTGAGATGAGGAGGAATTTCTTCTCTCAGATGGTTGTGAATCTACCCCTTGCCACAGAGCTGTCGCATCAGTGTCCTTGTGTATCTTTAAGGCTGAGACAGATTCATTATCAATAGGGGAACCAAGGATAATGGAGAAAAGTTAGGAAAATGGATGCAAGGAATGTAAGATCAGCTGCGATTCGGAGGAGATTTGAAAGGCTGTATGGTCTACTCCTGTTCCTATTTCTTATGGTCTTATGGTTTTAACCATAGCCAACTCTCCTCTCTATATCATTGGTATGGCTAAGATTCGTGTTTTGGATTGGAGTAAGCCATTTTCAAACTTAACATAGAATTCAACTGTATTAAGTTTACTTCTTCCCAGCTTCTTCACATTTTACTGTGAAATTACTAATTAACCCAGAAACATTGTATTATAGTATATCTATAAACTCATCTTCCAGGCCAGCTTTGGCAATTTGATTGGCCCACCTTGCACAAAGATTATAGTCCTGCTCAGTTATTACATTGCCTTTGTAACAAGATCCAATAATTTCTTGCTTAATGCTCCGTCCAACGCTACAATTATTGCTTGGAGACCTGTAAGCAGTTTCCACCAATGTTTTCTCACCCTTGTTACTACTAATTAATTCTTCTCATTCCTGATCTTCTGAGCCAAGAATTACTTGGAAATATTTTCAGTGGAGGACATTTGATAGATTAGATGCCAAACTTTCAAGTAATTTTACTACAGTTCATGTCACTAGCTCAGCAGAATATTCATTTCTACAAAGTTTGGATTTACAGACAATTTGAATGTAACAAACTTTTAATTTCTGACTGAAGATTTTGGGAGCCTGCCACATATGTTTACACAAGTCTAGCAAGTCTCTGCATGCTAAGGTATCCTCTAATTTTTCATGTGCTAATGATTTGTCTAACTGTATGGGCTCTTTAAATTTTTCTAGACAGTTGCTTATAAGGACCGATTGTGTGTTGACTTTCAGGTTACTCTGCAACTTTATGATCATGAAGCCTAGGGGTAACAATGGTAGTGGGTGAGATTTTTGTCATTACTGCCTGACTGATAGGTATCAAATGAGTGGAATGTAAAAGGGGGAATCTAACAGGTAGATGTTGATGCAAATCAACTGAATGCCATCCATTTAAATGCATACAGTAAATAGCAGGACTCTTAGGAGCATTGATATAGAGAGGGATCTTGGGGTGCAAATCCATAGCTCCCTGAAAGTGGCAACACAAGTGGATAAGGTAGTAAAGCAGGCATATGGCATGCTTGCCTTCATTGGTCAGAGCATTGAATATGAAAGTTGGCAAGTCATGTTGCAGCATAATTGGAGTATTGAGTGCAGTTCTGGTCACCACACTATAAGGAGGATTTGGAGGCTTTGAAAAGGGTGCAAACCAGGGTGTTACCTGGATTGGTGTGTATTAGCAATGAGGAAAGGTCGGACAAAATTGGATTGTTTATGCAAGAACATTGGAGACTGAGGATGATGTGATCGCATTATATAGTATATGAGAGACATGGATAGTCAGAATCCTTTTCCCAGGGCGGAATGTCAAAAGTTTAAAGGAGATATGTGAGGCACGTTTGTCACATAGAGGATAGTAGGTGCCTGAAAAGCACTGCCACTTGTGATGGAACACCGTAAGTCCATAAGACAGAGGAGTGGAAGTAAGGCCATTCGGCCCATTGAGTTCACTCCACCATTCAATAATGGCTGTTGGGAATTTCAACTCCACTTACCAGTACTCTCCCCATAGCCCTTAATTCCTTGCGAGATCAAGATTTTATTAATCTATGCCTTGAAGACATTTAACGTCCCGGCCTCCACTGCACTCTGTGGCAAAGAATTCCACAGGCCCACCACTCTCTGGCTTAAGAAATGTCTCCTCATTTCCGTTCTAATTACACCTCTAATTATAAGGCTGTGCCCATGGGTCCTAGTCTCCCCGCCTAATGGAAACAAATTCCCAGCATCCACCCTTTCTAAGCCATGCATTATCTTGTAAGTTTCTATTAGATCTCCCCTCAACCTTTAAAACTCTAATGAATACAATCCCAGGATCCTCAAGAAGCAGATACAATAGCAACATTTAAGAGGCATTTGGACAGACATATGAACAGGGATACTGACCATGTGCAAGAAGACTGGATTAGTTTAGAATGGCATCATGGTCAGCACAGTCATGGTGGGCTGAAGGGCCTGGTCCTTGTACTGCTCTATGTTTGATCAAGGGACCATGTGCTATTACAGATAAGTGGTGATATCTTTCAGCTTGTTCTCTTTGTGATGCTTTCTGTGGATGCTCAGCATTTGAGTGATAAAGAAACAGCTTCAACATTTCTAACCTTAATTCCTCGGGATAAATTCTGTCAGATTTCAGATGCCACTTCTAGCTCAGATGCTTGTACTTTTGACTCAGAAGATTTTGGGCCAAAGTATCATTCCAAGACTTGAACAGAAAAACATTCTCTTGAAATTCCAATGCAAAACTAAGACAGTGTGACACTAAATAAGGCTACTATCATTTGAATGAGATGTAGTAAGAGACCTAAGCCTGAGTGTGAGTCACTCAGTTGCAACACAGTGCAGCTGATCACCAGAAGTGATGCAAAGTCATTTACTTACTCTCTGCCTCTCTGAAAGATGATGTCACAGTGGGATATTTCTTAAACAAGGTGAATGTTTTCCTTATCTTGGCAAATTCTGTAAATTTTCTTTAACAGCACAGCAAACTCAGAAATAAAGTCCCAATTTCAGAGCATTACTTGGTAAAAGAACAGGAGGGTTATCCCAGATGTTCTGACCATAGATATGATCCGCAATTAAGATCAGAAAAAATACATCTACCAACTTTAATATTGCTTGTTGTGGGGGCTTCCACACTTTCCGACATTGTAAAAGTGACTTACTTTAACAGTACTTCTTTAAGATGTCTAGTAATTGTGAAAAGTGCTGTGTAAGGTTTTTGTGTACATAAAGAATATTTTGTTGGGTTTTGTCACACAGCAAGGCATAATTACTGAATTAATAAAGGTTGAGATTACAGTTGCATGGTCAGTGAAACAATTATGTAATCTTGGAATCAGAGAAGTGTTTTTTAACCTTTAAACATTGGGGTTTGTTAGGTGGGCAGGAAAGGCTTTCAAGCTCTTCACCCTGACCCCAACCTCTCACTGTCTACTCTGTTAAGCTGCCTCAGAATTTCATCATTTCAATAATATGTTCAAAGCCAAATTAGACAGATTTGATCTCCCAGTGAGTTCAAAGATATGGGATGTTGGCAGGAAAATGGAAGCCACAATCAGATCAATTGTGATCGTATTCAAGGCCGGGCAAGCTCAAACAGCCAAATAGCCTTAAAACTCTGCTTATCTTTTATGTTCTTATGTAAACTGAAAGTGTGAAACTGATAAATAAAGCATAAAATACTTGGTAAAATTACACTCTTGATTGACTTCCCTTGTAATTAAATAGCAATACATCTTGACACAGAATGGGCTGATGTGGAAAATTATTAAGTGGGAAAACCAAATATCTGATTTTGCATTCACAGACATTAAAATTAGACCATTTTTCAGATTAAGTCAGACTGAATAATGATTTACTGAATCACAACAAATGAGACCTACTGAGATTTCTCTCTATTACAAAGTCTACTGGTAAGAGCAAGAGGGACCTTATATATGCTAATGTTTCAATAAAAAAAATCAATAATTTACACTTTTGTTTGTATTAATCCCTATTTCAGAAAATCTTCCTGATTACTTTTTGCTGCTCAGACCATTGAGAAAGCTGTTTGTCTAAGCTTCTTGAATTCATGCTACATGATTATAGAGAGTTACTTCAGGCAACTAAGGAATAAAATAATTTGATGACAATTAACAACTTCAAGTTAATTGTAGATGAGCATTTTGCTTTAATAATTAACTCATGTCATCGTTAATTTAGATTAATTTATTATAAGATTATATTTCAACTTGCATTCAATTTGTCCAACTGGTACATGTTTTCAGGAATTAGGAGATGTTAGCATTAATTTAAGAACATAACAACATATGATCTAAGTGCAGGAACAGGAGCCTTCTCCACCACTTAATATGATCACAGTGACCTCATCTTGGCCTCAGCTCCCTGTCTTCCATTCCTCCTAACTCTTTAACAAATTACTAATTAAAAATCCATCTCCTTGTCAAATCTATTGAATGTATCATCTGCGAGTGGTGAATTGCACAAATTCACGACACTTTGAGAGAAATATTGGTATGGGATTGGTTTTCCCCTTTCCATTATATTAGTAAATATATTACTGTTTTTTTTAGTAACCCAATCATAGTAATTGCCCAAAATCACAGATGTATACCATTTTTATTTGCATGATGCTGGAAATTGATAAAGTCATATTTTCCACACTGGGTCACTGGAATGAATAAGATGAGAAATTGAAACTTTTCTACCTGGGTTCTTTACACTCATAACATTATCAGTAGCTTGAAATTAAATACAAAGATGCTACAAAAGTGTACCATTTCATGTTTTCTATTAATTGCTTGTCACAGTAACCTTGATCATCATACTAAATCAATCTGTGTGCTCAGAATAAACGGATTGACGATTGGTGCTGTCAAAAATGTATGATATATTGTATAATAATTTCTGCATTGGCATTTGATTTAAAGTATTACCTTGGTTAGGAGGATTCTTGTTTCTGAATCAGATTATCATAATTTCCAAATCCTACTGCTGACTCTTGAGCATATAACCTAACTATATAATGATAGTGTACAACTGAGGGAGTCTTACACCGGGAAGGATACTGTCTTTTCTGTTGAGATGTTAAATCAAAACTCTTAGATTGACATAGAGCTTACCATATGTAAGATAAAAACCTGACACTATGCAAAGAAGAACAAAATGCAGTTCTCCTTGGAGTTTGGGCCTGTTTGTATCCCTACACACCAAACCTCGATTATCTGGTCATTTATTTCATTGAAATGTGTGGGAGCTAGCTTCAAATCATTAGAACAGGTACAGTCTAAAATATAGCTTGGATATATTACTTTGGGGCAAGCTATAATCATGAAAGGTGCTATATAAATGTAAATATTCTTACAGAATAGTAAGGTACGTAAAGGTGGACTGTAAAAGTTTATTTAGTTATGCAAATAGGTAAAGATTACCTTGGGCAAATGTGGACATATTATAGGTGGGAAGACGAGAATTTAAAGTTAAGGATAAGGAATTGGCAGCTAAATTAAAAGCCACTTTGTCGTTTGTTACTTACTTTGTGGAAGAAGATACAGACAATCTCCCAGAAATAGGATGGACCTGTGAAATGGAGGAACCAACAGAAGTTAGTATTTGTAAAGAGGTGGCACTTGAAAGTTAACTGGACAGATGTATAATAAACAATCCCCTGGACCAGACTGGCTTCATCCTAAAGAGTTGAAGGAATTACCAGTAGCGATCATGGATGCATTGTGAATATCTTTCAAAATATATAGATTCTGGAAAAGTTCCTGCAGATTGGAAAGCAGCAAATTGGCCACATCAATGCATTAGGACATGGCTGATACAATATAACATGAATATTGTGAAGTCATTTACTTTGGTAGAAAAACACAAAAGCGCAGAATATTTCTCATATGGTGAGGGACTTGGAAATGCAGGATGACCTTGTCTATAAGTCATTAAAAACTAGCATGAAAGAGCAGCAAGCAATTAGGAACACAAATGCTTGTTGATCTTCATTACGAGAGGATTTGAGTGTCTTGTTGCATTTATGAAGAGCCTTGGTGAGATGTCTTATTGCTGTTGATCATGACCCTCCCCAGGTCAATGCCAGTGAACGCAATGACGACAGGCTTTACTGTTACTGCAAACTACTTTATTTATGGTGTGGGGATGCCGGTGTTGGACCGGGTGTACAAAGTTATAAGTCACACAACACCAGGTTATAGTCCAACAGGTTTATTTGGAAAGACAACCACCTGATGAAGGAGCAACGCTCCAAAAGCTAGTGCTTCCAAATAAACCTTTTGGACTATAACCTGGTGTTGTGTGATTTTTAATTTTTTTTTTATCATGGCAGTTTAACACTTCAGTGTAAAATCTTATCAGGTTACAGACTCAGACTCAGTATTGAGACTAGTGTTGAGAGTGTGGTGCTGGAAAAGAACAGCAGGCCAGATAGCATCTGAGGAGCAGGAAAATCAACATTTCGGGCCGGAGCCCTTCATCAGGAATGAGGCCGGAAGCCTTGTGGGTGGAGAGCTGGTACAGTGTAGAAAATAAGATCAGCCATATTGGTGCATTATGTACAGTTTTGGTTACCTTATTTAAAGAGGGATGCACTTTCATAGAGGAAGTGCAGATTCATGATAACAGCATGACATGCAAGCTCCCCTGCAAGTTACACACTATCTTGACTTGGAACTATATCGTTGAGCGGCACAATGGTAGCTTCCCTACTGCTGCTGAAGGTGTATCAAAATATCTCCATGAACAGGTTGAGTAGAAATTCTTTCCCTTTATCGTTACGGGAGCTTCCTTCCATACAGGACAGTGGGCGTCTCTCCACCCCAAGGGCTCCCATGGTTCAAGAAGGCTTCTCCATCGATCTTTCAAGGGCAATTAAGACTGTGCCATAAATTCTAGCCTAGTCAGCAATGCCCACACCTCCTGAATGAATAGAAGAATAAAAAGTTCACCACATCAATCCCAGTGATGGCAGGTTTATCTAATGAGGCAAATAAGGGGTGACTGATTGGAATTTATAAAATTCTAATGGGGTATGACATGGGGATACCTCTCCTCGCTGGTGAGTCTATACTAGATTATGTAATCTCATGGTAAGGGGCTGACCATTTGAGACTGAGATGAGAGATACAGAGAAACCATCTTGCAGGGTGGTGAATCTTTGGAATTCTCTACCCCAGAGGGCGGTGGAAACTCGGTCATTGAGCAGGTTCAAGATGGAAGTGGATCTTGGACGCTGATAACGTCAAGGAATATGGAGGTAGATTGGGGAATGCCACTGAGGCAGATGATCAGCCATGGTCTAACTGAATTGCAGAGTGGGTTTGAAGGGCTGACTTGCCTAATTATTCTGGTATATTCCTATTCCATGTACCCATTTATCGTGTACATACCATGCAGTTTCAGAAGGAATTTCAGAGAGAAGGTTCGGGTCTGTTTCATGTCTTCAAGGTATTAACAGGAAAAGGCAGAGTACATAACGATAAACTATTTACACTGATTGATTCTGGGTAATCCAAGATGGCGGACGAGAAAGATTTCTGGCTGTAAGAGCTGCTCCTTTTTTGGAGGTATTTTAGGTGCTGGAGGTGATTTCTTCGAATTCCAGGAGCAGCAATTACTGTTTTATATGATTAGATTAGATTAGATTAGAAAAAAAAGTCAAAACAACAGCAGTTTAAAAGGCAGAAGAGCAGACAAAGGAAGCACATGGTGAGGACAGTGCAGGAGACAGAGAGAGGGAGAGGGAGACAGAGAGAGGGAGAGAGAGAGAAAACCTGCACAGTTTTTGCTGTTTTTGAATTCATGTGTCGCTGGACATTGGAGTGCATCTGGGAAAATTAACAAACAGTGAATTTCACAACTAATCTTGGATGAACCGGTTTGGGTAAAGTTCACAACACAGAATCAGATAAGTTAATTGTTGTTTTAAGTCTGTCCAAGAGAAAGGCTGTATTAGTGGTACAATGGGTTCTTTCTTGATTATATGTTTTTGGAGATAAGTCTCCTGATTAAACTTAAAGTATAAGCCATAGCTCTTAATTTAACCTGGTGCAGTGTTTTGTGGAGGAATAAGACAGTGTTATTTTCTGGGTCTGTAGATTGTGAAGGAGCAAAGCCTTTGCAGTGATATGTACTTCTTGTCAGATGTGAGAGTTTAAAGAAAGTTTAAGGGTTACTGCTGATAAGATTTGCATCCAACAGCATTTATGGCAGATATAATCAGATCGAGTGGATCGGTTGGAGAGACAGATAGAAGCGATGAGGAAATTGCAACAGCCACAGTATGTGATAGATGGCAGTTATAGGAAGGGGGGAAAGTCTCAGATATAGTCACAGAGATGGGTTAACTCCAGGAAGGGTAAGAGAGGCCGGCACCTAGGGCAGGAGTCTTTTGTGGATATACCCATTTCAAACAGGTATGCTGTTTTGGAAAATGTAGGGGGTGATGGATTCTCAGGGGAACGTAGCATGAACAGCCAAGTTTCTGGTATTGAGACTGGCTCTAATGCAACGAGGGATACGTCGGCTTCCAAGAGATCAATTGTGTTAGGGGATTCTGTAGTCAGAGGTACAGACAGACGTTTCTGTGGCCAGCAGAGAAAAAGCAAAATGGTGTGTTGTTTCCCTGGTGCCAGGATCAAGGATGTCTCAGAGA
>NC_057710.1:79187618-79194390 GCF_004010195.1 Chiloscyllium plagiosum | reverse complement strand
TACTGCTTTGTTTGTGTGTGTTGGGATGGTTGCTGGTGTAGTTAAGTATTTGGTCAGTGTTTGTCGGTTTTCTGTATACGCAGGTTTGTAGTTCTCCGCTGTCCTTTCTTTCGACTGTGACGTCCAGGAATGCGAGTTTGTTGTCGGTTTCTTCCTCCTTGGTGAACTTTATGCCTGTGAGGGTGTTGTTGATGATGTTAAATGTCTCTTCTATCTTGTTTTTGTTTTGTGATGACAAAGGTGTCATCAACGTAGTGGACCCAGATTTTTGGTTTGATGGTTGGTAGGGCTGTTTGTTCTCGTCTTTGCATTACTGCTTCTGCTATGAATCCTGATAGTGGAGATCCCATGGGTGTGCCGTTGGTTTGTTTGTAGATTATGTTGTAGAAAGTTGGAAGAAACCGACAGACTGGATATCAAACCTACAGCTCAGTGTGTGTGATGGTCTCTTCTAAAAGTGTGGTAAGTGTTTCCTTTGCCGGGTCGATGTTGATGGAGACATGCCAGAGAATTCCTAGAGGCCTGGCACTCCAACCGCAATGCCATAAACAAACACACAGATCTAGATGCCATCTATCAACCCCTCACAAAACAAACAGGAAATGACATCACCACAAACCCCAGGAACCGCATCCAGGAGAAAGATATAAATAGAAAGCAGGAGACGACAGCTTTGCTTCACTTGGAGGTTGCCACTGATGATGTTACCTAGCCAGGTAATGAAACATCTGGATATCAAACCTACAGCTCAGTGAGCAAACCTACACCCTAAACCTCAACCTGAGCTACAAACCTTCACATACCTTGCAAACATTTGGATGGGTATATGAATAGGAACGATTTGGAGCTGGCAGGTGGGACTAGATTGGGTTAGGATATCTGGTCGGCATGGACGGGTTGGACAGAAGGTCTGTTTCCATGTTGTACATCTTTATGACTCTATGACTGGGGATCCAGAACTAGGGTCCACAGTCTGAGAATTAGGGGCAGACCATTCAGAAGAGATATTAGGAAGCTCCTCTACATACAAAGGGCAGTAGATGTTTGGAACTCTTCCACAAATAGTGATGGGTGCTAGATCAGTTGTTAATTTTAAACCTGAAATAGATATGTTTTTGTTAAGCAAAGGTATTAAGATATATGAACCAATGACGGGTACATGGAGTAAGGCCACAGATCAGTCATCATTTCATTGAGGGGCTGAATGGCCTACTTTGGTTCCTTTGTCCCAATTTGAAAAGGTAATCACGGATTCTAACTTGAAGTTCAGTCCTAACTGATGAAAGTTCATTTCCTTGTGGTAACATAATGTTAGAGTTGTACTGTCAAGCAAACACAAGAGCAATTTTAAATCATGCTAGAAATGACCTTTCAGAACCTGCCATAGCTGCTGTGCACAGCTCGCAAATGATTTACCTTACATCGATCCATGATCTTTCTTCAAATCAATTGTCTTGCCATTGTATACATAATATAAGAATAATTGATTCTACTACAGCTATTATTCTTTACCATACCTAACAGATGCAATTTTTATTTTAACAGCTTGTATTGCAGAATATTTCATTTAAATGCTGAGGGCATCATTCAGTTCAATAGAATTTCCCAGTTTAATTTTCTTTTCCTCTTTCAAATGAATATCCCATTAATGAGCTTCACAAATACAACATTTAATGAATAATAAATACTCTAATCTTTGAGTAAAATCTATATACATTGCACAAATGCAGAATCCTGAATAAACTGTCATTTGGAATGTGACATTTAGGACTATATTTATTTTAATTTTAAGGGAAAAGCATGTCTGGGAGAGAGAGTTTTAAGATTATGAAATAATATTGTTCAAATACAAGGCCAATTTTATATGCAAATCTTTCTTTGTTCTAACAGGCACACAACTGGATTAGTCTAGACCATCTGCACATGTGCAAACAAACATATGTACTCAGTGTAAAATTAGATTACTAATTCTGCTTCAACAGATTGGAGAAGGGGACACTTCATTGACTGATTATGGCAGGACAAGCATATTAGGAATTTGATAGGAGCCCTTTAAAATTTGGAAGTGAGATTTGTTTGAGAAGGGGAAAATCTGCAAAAATTGGTAAGTTGGCTTGCAGCAGTTCACAGGCCGGTTACCTTATATATTTATTCAAAATGCTTTTAGCCTCACATTTATCTAAACTTTGCATGAAATCACATAGGTTCAATGCTAATTTTCAGGTTGTGTTAGCTCAATTTACTTCAACTGTGCTTCAGCTATGATACAATCGTACATCGCATCTGGGGAAAGCTTGAACTGCCTAAGAATGCTTAAACTTAGTTCATAGGTGGCTTAATATTGGTAAACAGCTCTTTATTACACACTGTAGTAGGATGGGCTCTGCATTGCCTTCAGAAAAGTGCCAGCAGAAAGGCAATGGGATAAAAGCTGGCCCCTTTTTGTACTTTAAAAGGGATTTTCTTTAATGCCTTGAAATAACACTATACCAAATTAGATTAGATTCCCTACAGTGTGGAAATAGGCCCTTCGGCCCAACAAGTCCACACCAACCCTCCGAACAGCAACCCACCCAGACCCATTCCCCTACATTTACCCCAGACTAATGCATCTAACACTACAGGCAATTTAGAATGGCCAATTCACCTAACCTGTACATCTTTGGATTGTGGGAGAAAACTGAAGCACCCGGAGGAAACCCACGCAGACACGGGGAGAACGTGCAAACTCCACGCAGACAGTTGCCCGAGGTGGGAATTGAACCCAGGTCCCTGGCGCTGTGAGGCAGCAATGCTAACCACTGAGCCACCGTGCCACCCCAAATAGGTAGCTCCAGCCTCAATACAAGTCCTAGATTGCACTCACATTCTCCGAGTGTGTGTACATTAATCAGGGGTATATTCGCCTGTTACCAACACTGCAAATAAATAGAGATGAACTAACATTTAACTTTAATTCTTATAATTTTTAAAATAAAATCTCTACATTGGGGAAGCAGACCATTGGGTCCATCAAGTCCACACCGATCCTCCGAACAGCAACCCATCAAGACCCTGTACATGGAATCCTCGATTATATGGCATAGGATTATCCGAATATTGGATTATCTGGCAAGATCGCAAGGTCCCAATGCTTAGCTAAACTATGTTATCCGGCATTCAATTATCTGGAATTTGATTAACCAAACAAAATACTCCCGCCTGTGTCGTTCAGATAATCGGGGTTCCTCTGTGTTTCCCATGGCTACCCCACCTAGCCTGCACGTCCCTGAACACTATGGGCAATTTAACATGATTAATCCACCTAACCTGCACATCTCTGGATTGTGGGAATGAGCCAGAACACCCAGAGGAAACCCATGCAGACACTGGGAGAATGTGCAAACTCCACGCAGACAGTCGTCCAAGGCTGGAATCGAATCCGGGTCCCTGGTGCTTGTGAGGCAGCAGTGTGAACCACTGAGACACTGTGCCACCCAGATGGTGCATGGTTGTGCCTAAACACTGACATTATTTAGAAAGATGCCTAAATTTTCTTCAGAATGACCATCGGATAAGTATGTAATACATTTCATTCAGGATTTGGAGAGGACTGGGTTTAACCAAAACCAAATATTTGCAATATAATTGGAATCAATCGGCTGTCAAAGCAATATATCTAAATAACAACACTTTCTTTAATGTACTATGGCTGGTACAAGCCACAAACTAAACCAAAAGGGTTTATAATGTTTAGGACATTAAGACAGGTGTAGATCATAGCTTGATTCTGATGGCTACATTGCTTTAATGTTTATTCTATGACTTACAAGGAAGATATCTATCATCTAAAGAATATTCTAGATTTCTTGTTTTGGCTACTAATTGGAAAAAAGAAATTGTAGTATAATGCTAGCTTTTCCACATGCTGAAATCTTAATATCTGTCCAGTCAATAAATCATAAAACAAGTATACCAGCAGTGCAATTCCTAGTCTTCAAGGTATTGTTATTTTTGTGATTAATCCAGTATTAAAGTGAACTATCAAGTCTGATAGTCATAAAATCATAGAATCGTAGAATGATGCAGTACAGCAGAGGCCTTTGGCCAACTGAGACTGCACCAACTAAAACTACTCGTAATCTACACCAATCGCACTTTCCAGCACTTAGCTCATTGCCTTGAATATTGCAACATTAAAAGTGCTCATCCATCTGGATTTTGAAGGTTGTGAATTTCCCCACCTCAACTACCCTCCCAGGCAGTGCATTCTATGTTCCCAACACCCTCTGGGTGAAAAAGAACTTTTCTCAAATACCATCTAAACATCTTGCCTTTTGCTTCAAAATTATGCCCTATTGTTACTGACTCTTCAACTAAAGGGAACCGTTGCTTTCTACCCACCCTGTCCACGACCCTCCTCATCGTACATGCTTCAATCAGGTGATCACTCAATCTTCTCTCCTCTAAAGAAAATAACTTGAGCCTCTCTTCAAAATATTCTATTCCAGGCAACATAAAGGTCCGGGGGACTGTCAAAGTTATCTTCGCTACTTATTGATGATAGTCCTGTGTTTAGTCAACACAAAGACATATTTCTGTGTGTGACAGGAGTGCCTCATTGCAGAATAATAACCCTACCTTGTCTTGTCTCCACATGAGCACACATGATTCCATGTGAATAACTATTGAAAAAATGCTCGGTCATTTAAAAGGCATATCCTTTGCTTGCGAATGATTTTCCAATCATTAGAGTATGTAGGAATGGATTTCGGTTGTGGTTGAATGTCCAGTATCTCTGTAGCCTCCATACTGTCTACGCTGAGGTACAAAAGCTGTCTGGGGCTGGACAGGTGGTTTGGGCTGATTGTTCTTTTCAAGAGGAGGTGTAAATTGGAACTCCAGGCTGAAGAATGGCCTTCCTGCTTATCTACCTTGGATTCCAGCATCAGCGTCTCGAGCAATAGTTCCAGGCAGCCATCTCAGTTCTGTGAGTTGTGTTTGTGTATTCAGTCCAGCTTCCATTTTAAAAATTTTGGAACTTCCAGGGTTTTGTCCAGTACTTTAGAGATCCGGAAAGTCCAGCGTTTTGTCCATTGTTTTAAATATTGCAGATTTTTGCTTGATCCTACACTTGAGAAGAAGTCCAATTTTGTGCATAAGGTTTTAACAGCTAGGGGGCAGTGGGGGATCAATTTGCATGTATATAATCTGATTATTACCTATTCTTCCCTCATTTGTACACAATTTATTAGTTCCCCAGACACAGTGGAGAGAAACTAGAAAGCAATCATTCCAGACATCAAAGTCTAACAGGAATCTGACAGCTCCAGCTAACCTGCTCCTTTTGGCCTCCATCTTGGACAGCAGACCCCAAATCCCTCAGGGCATGCTCCATGAGTAATGACCACCTACAACCTTCATCCATGGACACCACTTCGACTGGGACAACACATCCATCTTAGGACAAGCCAAACAGAGACACGCATGCAAATTCCTAGAAGCATTGAATTCCAACCGGAACTCTATCAATAAACACATCGAGTTATACCCCATCTACCACACCCTGAGGAAAAGAACAAGAGATGTTATCACCACAAGAAGTGACATCACCAACCCAAACATATAAATAGAAAGCAGGAATCATGTATAGTGCTTCGCCTAGAAGGGTGCTGAAACATCTGCAAATTAACCTTCCAGCTAAGCGAGCAAACCTATAACCAGAACCTCAACCTGAGCTAGAAATCGTCTCAAAACTCTCAAGCTCACTGAATCCTTACATTGCAAGGCTGCTGGAAGGCCACCTGGTATAGAGGGAGAAGCACCACCTCATGCATCAGAATAAGGTGCATGTTAGGGCTTATAAATGCTCTCACTGTTTTCCCAGTTTGTACCTACTTGGATGTTCACAGCGTCTCTGCCTTGCCTTGCTCTATTGAACTTGCTGCATCATTGAGAACTTGCAGGCTCATAGTACATCTGCCTTGCCTAGCCTTTTAGCACAAACACAAGCCAAGCAACTTGCCATTTTTGCCAGCAATTATCAGTCAAGGGAGTGGTCATGTTGCTCTGTGGTTTATACTCTATGTCAATGTCACACCTACAGCACATGACTGTAGCTCACACAGCAAATTCACTGCATATGACACAACTAAATAGCCATGAGAATTTAATGGGAATAGACTTCTTTCAAGTCAAGAAGGACTGAGGTCATTCAATCCAATACCAATCCAGAATGTCTGATTAAATGCTCACTTAGACAGTGCAGGTTAAAGAAATAACTTATCACAGAATTCTGGATGTGAACTTTACATGTTCACCAAGTTTCTTTACCAGAAATCCGGACCATGTGTAATTTTATTGATATCATTAAAAATTACATGTTTGCTCTGCTCCTGGTCATAACGCTCATGAAAGGTCAGGCATGCTGTAACATTTCCCCATGTTCCACAATTCACAAACACATTCCAAGGTTTCATACCCTGCACAAGGTCCAGGAGATGTTAACTTCACATCTTGAAAGATAAAATGTCACCACTATTCTATATGCAATGTTAGCTTTATTGTGTGATTCGGGACGTCAGTCTGAGAGGAGACGTTTTTATTGATTCGATTGCACTTCTTTATTATCTCCTCCATTCTCATGGAGACATAGAATCATAGACATGTACAGCATGGAAACAGACCCTTCGGTCAAACCCGTCCATGCCGACCAGATATCCCAACCCAATCTAGTCCCACCTGCCAGCACCCGGCCCATATCCCTCCAAACCCTTCCTATTCATATACCCAT
>NC_057710.1:79160730-79187218 GCF_004010195.1 Chiloscyllium plagiosum | reverse complement strand
TCCCACCTGCCAGCACCCGGCCCATATCCCTCCAAACCCTTTCTATTCACATACCCATCCAAATGCCTCTTAAATGTTGCAAGTGTACCAGCCTCCACCACTTTCTCTGGCAGCTCATTCCATACCTGTACCACCCTCTGCATGAAAACGTTGCCCCTTAGGTCTCTTTTATATCTTTTCCCTCTCACACTAAACCTATGCCCTCGAGTTCTGGACTCCCCGACCCCAGGGAAAAGACTTTGTCTATTTATCCTATCCATGCCCCTCATAATTTTGTAAACCTCTACAAGGTCACCTATCAACCTCTGATGCTCCAGGGCAAATAGCCCCAGCCTGTTCAGCCTCGCCCTATAGCTCAAATCCTCCAACCCTGGCAAAATCCTTGTAAATTTTTTCTGAACCCTTTCAAGTTTCACAACATCTTTCCAATAGGATGGAGACCAGAATTACACGCAATATTCCAACAGTGGCCTAACCAATGTCCTGTACAGCCGCAACATGACGTACCAACTCCTGTACTCGATACACTGACTAATAAAGGAAAGCATACCAAATGCCTTCTTCACTATCCCTATCTACCTGCGACTCCACTTTCAAGGAGCTATGAACCTGCACTCCAAGGTCTCTTTGTTTAGCAACACTGCTGAGGACCTTACCATTAAGTGTATAAGTCCTGCTAAGATTTGCTTTCCCAAAATGCAGCACCTCGCATTTATCTGAATTAAACTCCATCTGCCACTTCTAGCCCATTGGCCCATTTGGTCCAGATCCTGTTGTAATCTGAGGTAACCCTCTTCGCTGTCCACTACACCTCCAATTTTGGTGTCATCTACAAACTTACTAACTGTACCTCTTATGCTCGCATCCAAATCATTTATGTAAATGGCAAAAGTAGAGGACTCAGCACCGATCCTTGTGTCACTCCACTGGTCACAGGCCTCCAGTCTGAAAAACAACCCTCCACCACCACCCTCTGTCTTCTACCTTTGAGCCAGTTCTGTATCCCAAATGGCTAGCTCTCCCTGTATTCCATGAGATCTAACCTTGCTAATCAGTCTCCCATGGGGAACCTTGTCGAACGCCTTACTGAAGTCCGTATAGATCACATCTACTGCTCTGCCCTCATCAATCCTCTTTGTTGCTTCTTCAAAAAACTCAATTAAGTTTGTGACACATGATTTCCCACGCACAAAGCCATGTTGACTATCCCTAATCAGTCCTTTCCTTTCCAAATATATGTACATCCTGTCCCTCAGGATTCCCTCCAACAACTTGCCCACCGCTGAGGTCAGGCTCACTGGTCTATAGTTCTCTGGCTTGTCTTTACCGCCTTTCTTAAACAGTGGCATAACGTTTGCCAACCTCCAGTCTTCCGGCACCTCACCTGTGACTATCGATGATACAAATATCTCAGCAAGAGGCCCAGCAATCACTTCTCTGGCTTCCCACAAGTTCTTGGGTACACCTGATCAGGTCCTGGGGATTTATCCACCTTTAACCGTTTCAAGACATCCAGCACTTTCTCCTCTGTAATCGGGACATTTTGCGAGATGTCACCATCTATTTCCCTACAGTCTATATCTTCCATATCCTTTTCCACAGTAAATACTGATGCAAAATAATCATTTAGTATCTCCCCCATTTTCTGTGGCTCCACACAAAGGCCACCTTGCTTATCTTTGAGGGGTCCTATTCTCTCCCTAGTTACCCTTTTGTCCTTAATATATTTGTAAAAACCCTTTGGATTCTCCTTATTTCTGTTTGTCAAAGCTATCTCATGTTCCTTTTTGCCCTCCTGATTTCCCTCTTAAGTATACTCCTACTTCCTGTATACTCTTCTAAGGATTCACTCAATCTATCCTGTCTATATTTGACATATGCTTCCTTCTTTTTCTTAACCAAACCCTCAATTTCTTCAGTCATCCAGCATTCCCTATACCTACCAGCCTTTCCTTTCACCCTAACAGGAATATACTTTCTCTGGATTCTCGTTATTTAATTTCTGAAGGCTTCCCATTTTCCGGCCGTCCCTTTACCGGCAAACATCTGCCTCCAATCAGCTTTCGAAAGTTCTTGCCTAATACCATCAAAATTGGCCTTTCTCCAATTTAGAATATCTTTCTGAGTGGAAGGAGACCAGAATTGCATGCAATATTTCAACAGTGGCCTAACCAATGTCCTGTACAGCCGCAACATGACCTCCCAACTACAGCATTTATGAATATCACAAACAATAAGAGATCCAACACTGACACTTGTGATACACCACTGTACACTGAACTCCAGTCACACAAATAGCCTTCTACCATCACTCTCTGTCTCCTGTCACTAAGGCAATTTTGGATCTAACTTGCCAGGTGACCCTAGATCCCGTGGGCTTTTACCTTCTTTATCAGTTTCCCATGTAGGGACTCACCGATTGCCTTACTGAAATCCATACAAATAAATTGATATAGAAAAGGATGAGGTATTGGAGGTCCTTGGAGGCCTAACAGTGGAAAAATCTCCCAGTCCAGATGAATTGTGTCCCAGACTGCTGTGGGGTCTAGGGAGGAGGTTATGCGAATGTGAGGGCTGCAGATGCTGGAGATCAGAGTCAAGATTAGAGTGGTGCTGGAAAAGGGAGGAGTTTGCAAAGGCATTGACTCAAATTTTTAATTCCTCTCTCACCATGGGTAGGTGCCAGGGTAATGTGGTTCCGGTATTTAAAAAGGGTCATAGAGGTAAGCCAGAGAACTAATAAAGGAAAGCATACCAAATGCCTTCTTCACTATCCCTATCTACCTGCGACTCCACTTTCAAGGAGCTATGAACCTGCACTCCAAGGTCTCTTTGTTCAGCAACACTCCCTAGGACCTTACCATTAAATGGATAAGTTCTGCTAAGATTTGCTTTCCCAAAATGCAGCACCTCGCATTTATCTGAATTAAACTCCAACTGCCACTTCTAGCCCATTGGCCCATTTGGTCCAGATCCTGTTGTAATCTGAGGTAACCCTCTTCGCTGTCCACTACACCCCTATGATCAGACCTATAAGTACCACATCAGCGTCAGGTAAACTATTGGAGTAAGTTCTGAAGGTGATCATTTATCTTCACTTGGAGAGCCAAGGCTTGATCAGAGATAGTCAATTTCACCAGAGGGATGTCATGCCTAACAAATGCAATTGAATTTCAAGAGAAGGTGACCAGGCATGTAGATGAGGTAGTGCTGCCCCGGCTGTCCAGAGCAACTGCCAAACTGTCCTCAAAGCCAGTGAAGTACAGAGAGAGTTGGTGAGTTCCTCCAACCTTCGATGCAGTTTGTTGAATGTTTACAACAAACCTGTTTGCTGCTCCTGTGCCAGTTTGAACATGTTCATGAAATCATTGATAACTGCCAAATAGAGTCCTCTTCTGCCTGGGGCGAAGTAGGTACCTGGTCTCTGGCAGTCCTCCTAGTGCCAGGTTTCTGGGATATTTCTTCCTTGGCCAGTCACAGAGACATGCCAGTGACATTCCCTTCACTCTAGTTTAACTGTTTTACCCACTGAGATTTCAGTTTCTGAGTTGGTGGAGGATGCATGAAACAATCTTGTCAATGCTTCCTCTGAGGCATCTACAACTTGTTCCTCAGAGCTGGAGACGGAGATGTTGACTGGAGGGGCTGCTCTCTTGAGGGTAGAGACTGTGTAGATGCCCCTCATGCCTACAGTAGACAGGAGATGGAATAAGCAGTCAATCAAGGTAGAAGGTTTGGCATCTTTAGAATACATTCACCATGGTGGTATTGGGAGGGGAGCACAACACTTGGTTGCTGGAACATGGAGGTCTTGTTATCATCATGTGACTGGTCTCTATTCACTCCCAAGAGCTCAAGGACACTCTCCTTGTGTGGGGTCAGGCGGTGAATGTTGGACACACCACCACCTGACTCGGATTGCATATGGGCCTTTTTTGCCTGCAGTGAGACAAAGGGAGGTATTGAGAGAAATGTGATGCCAGCTCAGCTATTGGCATTCATCGAGAGTGGGGTGCTGGTCAGGCAGCATCCGAGGAGCAGGAGAACTGACATTTCGGGCAAGAGCCCTTCATCGGGAATGAGGCTGATGAGGAATGGTGTTGGTGCAGTGCAGGAATGGTGGAAGTCCTGATTGAATGAGTGGAAAGCACAGAAGGTAGGAAGTATTATTAGGCTGCAAAAATTGGGTAGATGAGAGCCATTGAGAAAAGATACTGCATTCAGCTGTGAAAGTGTAGATCATGAGCCTTGGTGGGAGGTGTTGCAGGAGTAGAGTTAGAATAAATGTGAGGAAACAGAGATAAGCTTATGGGACATACTGTCATGGAATGCAGAATGTCGTTAACCTTCTTCTAGTAGCGTTAGGCATTCTTCTTGACCCTGGAGTTGCATTGGTCCAGTGGCAACTTTAGACTTGGCTGCTGGGGTCTGGTGACATGGTCTCCTCTAGCATTCCTCAGGAAAAATGATCTTCCTTCCTACCCCTGTCTGCCAGGACACCCAGTTCCCTGTCAACATATCGGTGTGCCAATGTGTACCTCTCAATCATTTCTGGGACAACTCTTCCCAAAGATGTGCACATTATGTGGATTGGCCATGCTAAATTACCCATAGTGTTCAGGGATGTGTAGGTTAGGTACATGAACCATGGGAAATGCAGGATTACAGGCATAGAGTGGGGGGGGGAATGGGTCAAGGTGGGTTGGTCTTTGGAGGATCGATGTGGACTTGTTGGGTTGAATGGCCTGCTTCCACAATGTGGGGATTTCATCAAAAACAAACTGGGACTGTGAAGGGTAGCTCCTGGCCTGTGATAATTGATCTAGCACTGGAAGTAGGAAACCCAGAAGGTCCCCATGACAATGAGCATTTGTGCCACTCACGTAATGAGGTGAATGCTGTAAAATTGCTTGCGATAACTTGTTTGAGATCAAAGAGAGAAACCTTCCTTGAAATTCCTGGAAATTAGCACTTGGCTAATCTTTGGTCAAATTCAGCCCTCTCATTTAGGGAAGTAATGTTAATAGAAATGAGACTTGGGAAAGATGTTTATGGATGACTTATTTTATATTGCCTATTTTACCCCTCAATCCATTCTCATTCCAATGAGAAGTCAACATTGATATGGAAGCATACTCTGTAGAAGGCCGTGTTTTGAGAATAGTTCTGGTGTCCAACACTTGTTATTTTTAATATTTAGCACGTTCTATTTGAATATTTCCTTAAAGTTTCTTGAAGGAAGAGAAATGGCTTATATAGTGAAAGATATTGTGATACTTGAAAGGGTTCAGAAAAGAGTTACATGGATGTTGCCAGGGTTGGAAGATTTAAGCTATAAGGAGAGTTGAATAGGCTGGGGCAGTTTTCCCTGGAGCATCCAAGGCTGAGGGGTGACTTTATAGAGATTTATAAAATCATAAGGGGCATGGATAGGGTAAATAGACAAAGTCTTTTCCCTCAGATGGGAAGTCCAGAACTAGAGGGCATACGTTTAGGGTGAGAGGGGAAAGATATAAAAGGGACCAAAGGGGCAACGTTTTCATGCAGAGGGTGGTGTGTGAATGGAATGAGCTGCCAGAAGAAGTGGTGGAGGATGGTAAAATTACAGCATTTAAAAGAGATCTGGATGGGAATATGAATAGGAAGGGTTTGGAGGGATATGGGCCAAGTGCTGGCAGGTGGAACTAGATTGGGTTAGGATATCTGGTTGGCATGGATGATCTAGACTAAAGGGTCTGTTACCGTGCTGTACATCTCTATGACTCTAGTGTTATTTATGACCTTAGGGTATCCCCAAAGTGCTTTAGAAGCAATTAAATATTTTGCAAAGTCATAAGATGAAGACAGCAATTTGCACAAAACATTGTCCCACCAATGGTAGGTGATGCCCTGAAAGTATCAATATTTGCAACGATGTGTTACAACACCACAGAAATAGTGGGTGTCACTGAGAAAGCCCCAAGAAATATGGCAGGACATGAAGAAATGATTTGGATCTCCCCCCAGGAAGGAAATTTGTTCTAAAAGGTTTAGATACCAAGTCAAGCTATTATAGTATCTGCATGTTTCTAGTATACGATATATGGGTCAATTGCTTTTCTCAGTTATCTAGTTGCCTACAGATTGAAATATTCAAGTTTTACACTGCACCAGAAAAGTGCTTTTACCTTGTCCAAAAAGTCTAATAATGTACAATGCATTAGTTTTTCCTTCAACTTAGGATCGTCAGTACAACTATGAATTGACCCTTAGCTAAGATTATGAAAGATATTTAGTTCAAATTGTTAATGATTAAGAAAACATTCATAGAGTATTAGTCATACAGTAAGGAAACAGACCCTTTGGTCCAACTCACCTGCACCAAGCAAACAACCCAACCTGACCTAGTCCCAAATGTCAGCATTTAGCCTTTTCACTCTAAACTCTTTGTATTCATGTAGCCATTCAGATGCCTTTTAAATGTTGTAATTGTACCAGACTTCATCACTTCTTGTAGCAGCTTGTTCCATACACACACCACCATCTGTATGTAAACGTTACCCCTCAGGTGCTTTTTAAATCTTCCCCCCCTCACTTTAAATTTATGCTCTCTAGTTTTGGAGTCTCCCACCCTAGGAAAAATACCTTAGCTATTCACTCTACCCATGCCACTCATGATTTTATAAACCTCTATGAGGTCACCTCTTGGCCTCTGACACTCCAGGAAATAAGCCCAGTCTGTTCAGCCTCTTCCTATAACTCAAATCCTCCAGTCCCAGCAACATCCTTGTAAATCATTTCTGCACCCTCTCAAGTTTAACAACATCCTTCCTATAGAAGAGTGACCAGAAAATACTCTTCACTGTACCTTTTGAGGGATATGTGACATTAAATAACTCATAACTCAGAACTGTACACATGATTGCACACGCAGAACAATAAAAACAATCAGGACTTTGTCATTTTAGGTTAAATGAAATTAAGCTTAGAAATGAAATCAAAATGAATGTAAAATTATTTAATGTCAGTGGCAATCTGGCAAATATGTTTATACCAAAAATATATTACTTTAAATTAATTCCAAAGTAACCAAATTATGAACCTCAATAGCAATATTTACATTATCTCTGAAGGATGATCTAGCAGGACAGAAATCAATTTAGAGACATGCAAAATTCATGACTTCATTCATTCATAACATCTGATGGGCCCAAGAAATGACCTGAACACATCTGCAAAGGTCTTGACACAGACAAAGAACCCTTGAAGTCTGGCAGCATTATTTTGTCTGAGTGTCTGATTATTTTGTTTCCTTTTGCCAGAACAGATTAATTTGTTTATTTTTCTTTTATCAAATCCTGAATCTTGTCCTAGAGAAGTTGGTTAACGTTGTCTGTCTTTATTAAGTTTCCATTTTACCCAGACTGTTTTTGACTTTCCAGGTGACACATATCCAGGAGGATTCTATATCAATGGTTCTCTCTGTAATTCCTTGCAGATTGATAAGAAGATGATATCAGAAGGGTAGCAGGAATGTTCACTCTTGGACTACATGAAAAAAAATTATGTAGATCTTGTAAAATAATTGATGTAAACTCATGAGGCTTTCATGGTCTGGAAGAATAAAACTTAAAATAATTGATGAGGATGGACAAAGTTTAATCCTGAATGTTTGTCTGATAATGAAAGAATGTGTTTAATAAACAGTTAACACTAAAAGAAGTGATGATGTATGGTATTATCGTTGTAGACTCATGACTAAAAAATATAGGCCATTTGTCTTGGCCTGTGTTTGCCACTAAATCAATGTACTTATGGAGTCATGGAGTCATATAGCACAGAAACAGACCCTTTGATCCAACTAGTCCATTCCAACCATAATCCCAAACTAAACTAGTCCCACCTGCCTGCACTTGGCCCATATCTGTCCAAACATTTCTTATTCATGTACTTACCCAGATGTCTTTTAAACTCTGTAACTGTACGCACATCTACCACTTCCTCTGGAAATTCATTCCATAAATGAGTCACTCTCTGTAAAAGAAAAATTGCCCCTCATGTCTTTTTTAAAGCTTTCTCCTCTCACCTTTCAAATAGGCCCCATAGCTTTGAAACCCTGCATCCTATGGAAAATACATCTGCCATTCATTTTATCTATACTTCTCATGATTTCATAAACCTCTATAACATCACCCCTCAATCTCCTATGCTCCAGTGAAAGAGGTCCCACGCACTCCTCACAATTGAACCCTCCATACCCAGCAACGTCCCAATAAATCTCTACTGAACCCACTCCTGCTTAATAATATCCTTCCTAATTCAGGGCGGTCAGAACTGGACCAGAAGAGGCTGCACCAATGTCCTCTTTAACTTCAACATAATGATCCAACCCCACTCCTCAACGGTCTGAACAATGAAGGCAAATGTGCTAAATGCCTTCTTAATCACCCTATCTGTATATGATGCAAGCGTCAAAGAGTTATGTATCTGAACCCCAAGGTTCGACAACACTATCTAAGGCCTGACTATTAATTGTTTAAGTTTGTTTGTTTTACCAAAATGCAATACCTTGCATTGATCCAAATTAAACTCAATCTGCCACTTCTCAGCCCACTGACCCAATTGATCATGATCTGTTTTTAATCTTAGATAACCTTCTTTACTGTCCACTATACCACCAATTTTGGTGCCATCCACTAACATACTAACCATGCCTTCTATGCACTCAGCTAAATCATTGATATAAATGACATACAAAATTGTGCCCAGTATTGATCCCTGTGGAATCCCATTGATCATGGGCCTCCAGTCTGAAAAACTACCCTCCACCATTACTCTCTGTCTCCTGCCGTTAAGCCAATTTTGTATCTACAGTAATTAGCAAGCTCACTCTGAATCCCACGTGATCCAACTTTACGAATTAGTCTATGATGCAGAACCTGTCAAAGGCTTCACTAATGACCAAGTAAACAATGTACACTGCTCTGCCCTCATGAATCTTCTTAGCTACTTCCTCAAAAAACTCAGTCAAGATTGTGAGACACGATTTCCCTTGCACAAAGCCATATTGACTATTCCTAATCAGTCATAGAGTCATAGAGATGTACAGCACGGAAACCGTCCATTCAGTCCATGCCAACCAGCTATCCTAGACTAATCTAGTCCCACTTAGCCAATATCCCTGTAAACCTTTCTTATTCACATACCCATCCAGATGTCTTTTAAAATTTGTAACCATCCTCCACCACTTCTTCTGACAGCTCATTCCATATATATATCACCCTCTGTGTGAAAAAGTTGCCCCTTAGGTCCATTTTATATTTTGCCCCTCTCACCCTAAACCTATGCCCTCTAGTTCTGGACCAGGGAAAACATCTTGTCTGTTTACCTTATCCATGCTCCTCATGATTTTATAAACATCTATAAGGTTACCCCTCAGCCTCCAACGCTCCAGGGTAAACAACCCCAGCCTATTTAGCTTCTCTCTATAGCTCAAACCCTCCAACCCTGGCAATCCTTGCATCTCCAAACGCATATAAATCCTATCTTTCAGAATCACCTCCAACAACTTACTCACTACTGAAGTCAGACTCACAGATCTATAGTATTTAAATTTTCTGGTGTTGTATAGATCTGGCAGAGTCTGAAAGGATTAATTCTGAGGTGTGCCATAAGCATCACCCAATTTGATGATATCACATGCACTTTTGGGCAGAACAATTTAGGATCAGGAAGGGATAAGGCCCAACATCCACATTGTTCTCATTGTCTTTAGAGCAATAAGTGGTTTTCCTTTATCACAGTGGAAGATGGCCTACAATGAAGAAGATAGCAGCAGCACATGTATCCCATTATGAAGTGCTTTAGCTGCATATACAACATATACATATATAACATATACAACATATACTGCTGCATATACAGCAGTGGTGCAGACTTCATTTAGCTGCCACATACAACATGGCGGCAGTGGTGGAAGTTGGAAACTAGCTTTGTTTTTAATCTTCAGAATAAGCTTTAAATCATCAGCTTATGTAAATATTCAGTAGCAGAGAAGTGCTGGACCTTACAGAAGAAACTTAATCTCCTGGCAATCTTTAATAAGGAAGAATCGACAGTCAGTGGTAAAAGAATTTCAGACTTGGTGTGAGGTTTGCTGCAGCAGGAGAGGTTAGAACTGCCTGGAGTAGGAGGATCAATTACTTCAAAGCAGATACAGATTGCATTGCGAGACAATGGTTTGTAGGAGCAGTGTGAAGTCGGTGTTCAGATAAAGAGAGAATGAACATCAGAGTCTCTGGCAGTAAAATCCCTGATGAGCAAAAAAACAACTGTTTTTAAAAAGGCACAGTATTACTATCACCTTGAAAGCAAAAAGTAAGTGAAATACTTACAGCTCAGAGGTCGGGCACCATGTGAGACACAACTAATGTAAGGGAACACACAGTCCACAAAATCAATTTAAACTGAGGTCATAGCATTACAAAGCCCAAAGTGAAGTGGCAAAGGGGCAATTTAGAAGCTTAAGCAGTCCTAGACTAATGGAAGAAAACATTTGGAAGATATTGTTAAGGCGCAGAACAGGTGGGAGACCTTTATTAAACCTCTGTTAAAAGTGGGAGACCTTTATTTAAATGCAGAAATAGGAATCATCCAGGATAAAAACACAAAAGAAACAGGGATCATTATTACAGCTACACTAAATGGGAATTGTTCAGATAAAAATGTTAAATAAACATGCCATTTAGTAAAACCGTGTTTGAGTGGGGCAACATTATTAAAGTGTCTGAGGGATTCATTCAGTAAAGTGCTTAGAAAATGGGAGTCTTTCATTAATGCCATCAGTAGCAGTAATCATCTACAAGCCATGAAAAGATAGGAATAATCATTTTAGTTGCTAAGGGCAGAATCATTCACTTTAGCTGCAAAAAGTTTGGAATATTCTATGCTGTTTGCAAAATGTCAGAAAACCTCCAGTATACCAGCACAGAGAAGCAGCACTGCTACTACAGCAAAATAAATGCATTTTATACAAGGAAGATAAGTAATCAAATTAGGAACACATGGCATCAGAAATAGTACAACTGGGAGTCTAACTAATGGTGTTACGGCTTGACAAGGTGGAAAAGAAGCAACAGATACTTTTGAAGAAGTACTGAAACACTTTGACAATTCCTTTAATCTCAGGATAGATAAAAAGTTTGAAAGAGCAAGATCTAATAAAAGGGTATCATCTCCAAAGAAATGTATAGATTGTATTATTAATGGTAATGACATATTAGTGGAAAATGCATCATATTATGGTTTAAATACAGAATTCCTATGGAACATAATTATGTAGGAATGTTGATGAGCCTTTGTCAGATTTATTACTGACCAAAGAAGACCAAATTCTAATGAAAGCCATTCAGATGCTAAGATAAGCAAAACTTCTGAGGAAACACAATTCAAAGGACAGCATAGTGGCACAGTGGTTAGCACTGCTGCCTCACTGTGCCAGGGACCTTGGTTTGATTACAATTTTGGGCACCTGTCTGTGTGGAGTTGGCATGCTCTCCCCATGTCGGTGTGGGCTTCTGCTGGGTGCTTTAATTTTGACCCAAAGCTGTGCAGATTAGGTGGATTGGCCATGCCAAATTGACCCATAGTGGCTAGAGTTAAAAATCACACAACACCAGGTTATAGTCCAACAGGTTTAATTGGAAGCACACTAGCTTTCGGAGCGACGCTCCTTCATCAGGTGATTGTCAATAACTGTTGGACAATAACCTGGTGTTGTGTGATTTTTAACTTTGTACACCCCAGTCCAACACCGGCATCTCCAAATCATAGTGTCTAGGAATGTGTGGGTTAGGTTGATTAACTATAGTAAATGCAAGGTTACGGGGATAGGGTGAGGGTCTGGGTGGGATGCTTTTCAGAGGGTTGGTGGAGACTCAATGGACTGAATGACCTCTTTCCACACTGTAGGTTTTTTTTTTATGATTCCATGATAAATCCCAAGAAGGGAAGGTCAATGTTGACATAATAGATCACCAGAATCTGTTCAATTCTTAAAGTAGAAAACCACAAGTGGTTCATACAAATAACCAATACACCAGGTGAGTCTTAAAGTCTTTGTCAAAATGTCAACTCAAAGAAATCTCACAGGTACTAACAGTGCCTGGGTATTATATTGAATGCTTGTCTCTCCACCAATTGTGCTGGACCTACTGAGTTTCTCCAGCATTTTCAGTTTTCATTTCAGATTACAGCCTCTCTAGTACTTTGCTTTTACTAAATTAAATGCTTTCACACAACAGATTGCTTTTAGAAAATGCAAAGAAGTTGCATAGAGTTTCAGAAAACAAGACATCAATAGCATCCCACACAAAGAAGTCAAAGATGTGGCATAGTCTCGAATAAAGTTAAAACCTTATGTGAGCTGTGAGGAAATACATGATCCAAGCCATAGATTTTGGCAGTCTGATACTTATACTAATTGTCATCTTGTGAGCTTCAGGTTAGATGCAGGGTCAAGTGTCACTATATTATCAGATAATCAAGCCTAGTTGAGCAAAAACTGCTTTGTTGCTGAAAACCTCTTGGTCCAGGGAATATAGTGGTTAGGATTAAACAAAGATTAGAACAAACAGTCTTACCGCAAATTCAACCCAAACTCTGGGTCAGATATGTGGATGACACCTTTGTAATCATTAAAAACACAGAAATAGTGAACACACACCGGATCATCAATGCCACACTCACAGGAATCCGATTCACTAGAGAGGAAGAAAAGGACAACCAACTCCCATTCCTAGACGTGATGGTACAGAGAACACCGAACGGAGAATTCACCACAAAGGTATACAGGAAAGCCACACACACAGACCAAGTCCTGAACTAGGAAAGCAACTACTCCAACACACACAAAAGAAGTTGCATCAAGACACTGTTCAAAAGGGCCACAACACACTGCAGTATACCAGAACTGCAAAAAGAGGAAGAAGAACACCTCTACAAGTATTCACCAAAAACAGATACCCCCGCAATTTCATCAACAGATGCCTAAGGGAAAGACAGCGGAATGAGGACATGCCACAACTCAAAGGACTAGCCACGTTACCATACATCAAGAACATTTCTGAACTGACAGTCAGACTACTAAGACCACTAGGACTCATAACAACACACAAACAGCCACTCTCAGACAACAACTCACCAGGACAAAGGACCCGATATCCAGCATGAGCAAAACCAACGTAGTGTACAAAATCCCATGCAAGGACTGCACAAAACACTACATAGGACAAACAGGAAAACAGCTAACGATCCGTATCCATGAACACCAATTAGCCACGAAACGACACAACCAGCTATCCTTAGCAGCCACACACACAGATGACAAGCAACATGAGTTCAACTCAGACAACACTACTTTTATAGGACAAGCCAAACAGAGAACAGCCAGGGAATTCCTAGAGGCATGGCACTCATCCACAGATTCTATCAGGTAAAAACAATGACTGCAGATGCTGGAAACCAGATTCTGGATTAGTGGTGCTAGAAGAGCATAGCAGTTCAGGCAGCATCCTTGGATGCTGCCTGAACTGCTGTGCTCTTCCAGCACCACTAATCCAGACACAGATTCTATCAACAAACACATCGACCTGGACCCAATATACCGGCCTCTGCAGCGGACAGCTGGAACTGATAACCGGATGCGGCAGAGATAAACCACTATAAATGCCGGAGGAAACATCACAGAAGAGCTTCACAGGAGGCTCCCAAGCATTGAGGATGTCACCTAGACAGGGGATGAAACGTCTGCAACACAAATTCCCAGCTCGGCGAACAGAACCATAACATTAAACATCTCCTGTAGGCAACTACTTAATGTAAAGGATGCCAAATAATAGTAAACATCCATACTTTGCAACCAATAATTCTAAATCTAGAGTAAAAATATGCACATGACTTCAATTTCCTTCAAATGGAGGAAAAATAAAAATTATTAAGGACAAGACACAATTGGTCAATGAAAATATTTCAACACAAGGCACAGTAGATTGAGAATAAAGATTTGTTCAAACAGATTAAAAATGGGTGACATACAATACCATGTGAGCCTACCCTGAAATGAGAAGATAGATATGCATCGATTCAGCAAATAGTCAAGAAGGAAATGTCTGATCCTGAAATGCAGGATACCGCAAAAAAGGAAGTGCTTGTTTTAACTGGGCACCTATTTTCCACAAAGGAAATCAGAGATTAAAGGCTTTTGGAATACTGCACTCAATTCTGGTCTCCCTCATTTAGGAAGGATGTTGTGAAACTTGAAAGGATTCAGAAAAGATTTACAAGGATGTTGCCAGGGTTAGAGGGGTTGAGTTACAGGGAGAGGCTGAATAGGTGGGACTGTTTTCCTTGGAATGTTGGAGGCTGAGGAGTGACCTTATAGATGTTTATAAAATCATGAGGGGTATGGATAAGATAAATAGACAAAGTCTTTTCCCTGAGGTGGGGGAATCAAGGACTAGAGGGCATAGGTTTAGTGTGAGAGAGGAAAGATATAAAAGGAACCTAAAGGGCAACGTTTTCACACAGAAGGTGGTGCGTGTATGAAATGAGCTGCCAGAGGAAGTGGTGGAGACTGGTACAATTACAACATTTAAAAGGCATCTGGACGAATGGATGAATAGAAAGAGCATAAAACAAAAAAAAGCCAATAGATTTGAGGTAACAATTCCACAATGTTCTTAAATTAGTAATCAAAATCCATTGGCCATTACTCCTATTTACATACAGTACCCAAATCCTGATTCCCTTTCTCTCATTGAAGTATATCTGATGATTTAGTGTATTACAATATCGACCATGAGCTGGTGGGAGGAAATAGCAGCAAGTTAAATGCGAAGTCAAGCCTGTATCAATTCTCAGGAATGCTGGGACATTTTGTGAACTGCTTGGAGGGATATTGTTTCGAAGCAGTTGCGTATAGCTAGGACAAACAGCCACCAGGTATCTACTCGAATTTACCTGCTGGGAATACATTTGCACCATATTCTTATTTCTAGCTTCTTGTCCACGGAGATGTGAATTGAAAGTGACATATAAATATGGTGAGTTATTGTTTTAATGAAATGCAAATGTATAGAAATAAGGTAGTCGCCGGGCAAGGTTGAGAATCTAAAGCTTAACGGGAAAGACAATCACCTGATGAAGGAGTGTTGCTCCGAAAGCTAGTGTGCTTCCAATTAAACCTGTTGGACTATAACCTGGTGTTGTGTGATTTTTAACTTTGTACACCCCAGTCCAACACCGGCATCTCCGAATCGGGAAAAATTGGGAATATTTTTCCCAGCAAGAACCTGATTTTTTTTCACTCTTACCATATTTCCCTCCTTTCTTGTCATTTCTCACATGACACCAGGGGCGAGAACATTTCACCCACAGATTTTTAATTCACCTTTAGCATCGGTTTTATGTCACACTTCAACAGCTGGCTAGTTAAAAAAGGAACCAACCAATTAAAATGTTGTGTTGAGTGAAATAAAGATTTGTTTCATTACTCACTATCGTCTGGAAAGATAACTAGATATGATATCAAATAAACATGGATAAAAAATTTAGAAAGTGAAAAGCATTGAATACAAAAAGGAAGATTGAGAATATACAGTTTAAAATGTCTTCTGAGTCCTTAAGGTGTTATGTTGAACCTGTGACCACGGTTGTTTTATTGTGAGTCATATCCTCTGCTGTTGCACAATGTGTAGATATTTTTGAGGTGAATGGATGTTGCTGCAATGTTTAACTCAATGTTGTTTTCAAGATGCTGTAAGAAACCAGGAAGATGGTGAAAACAAACTTTCTAGCCCTTCTGCTACAAATCCATCATTCTTCTTCCTGCTCTACACTCAAGCTGCTGCCTCAAAATACAGCTCATTTATTTGTTCCCAAAATCGGCTTCACTGTTTTTATGAGTGACAAATTTCAGACATTTTGGTGAAGAAGGGCCTATGCCCGAAACGTCGATTCTCCTGCTCCTTGGATGCTGCCTGACCTGCTGCGCTTTTCCAGCAACACATTTTTCAATCAACCTTGAAAAATTTGTTTGTTAAAAATTCAACTGACATCAAAGTTCTCTTTCTCATGGCATAATGCAGTTGGCATGGGGAGTTGGGCAGGAGTAGGCAATCTGTTTTACTTCAAACATATTTAAAACATGATGCAGGGTGCAGAGTGGTCATTGGAAATGCCCTTAAATGGCAAACATCAAGAAGATAGCACCTCCCCTTCCTTCCTACTTGCTCACAGTACAAAACACCTCTCCCTAAAACATTGCATATACGAACTAATAACTGAAAGAAATGTGGATGCTGGAAATCAGAAACAAAAGCAGAAATTGCTGGAAAAGCTCAATATCTATGGAGAGAAATCAGAGTTAATGTTTCAAGTCGAGTAACCCTTCCTCAGAATTGATAATAGCTAAGGAAAACTTTTTTTATGCAGAAGACAGGATCGAGGCAGTGGTTAAGGGGTAAGCGATAGATGGAGATAGAGCCAAAGAAAGATAAGAACAGTTTGACAGACAAAGGTGTGGATAATGGTCAGCCTAGCAGAATGAATAGCTACTAATGCAGACAATTAGTGGCTAACAATTGGTTGTGTGTAATAGCAGACCATGTGATAACAAAGCCTGGTGTGTGGGCCCAGGATAAGGACAAGGGAAAGGTGCCTTAAGTCCTGAAACTGTTGAACTTCATATTGTGTCCAGAAGGCTGCAGGGTTCTCAAGCAGAAAATGAGATGCTATTTTTCCAGCTTGTGCTAAGCTTTGCTGGAGCACTGCAGCCAGCCTGAGACAGAGATGTTGGCCAGGGAACAGGGTGGTATGTTGAAGTGGCAGGCAACTGGAAGTTCTGGGTCTTTTTTGCCGACACAACATAAGTGTTCCGCAAAGTGGTCACCCAGTCGACACTTTGTTTTCCCAATGTAGAGGAGACCACATTGTGAACATGAATGGAGTAGACTAGATTGAATAAAGTACAGGTAAAGTGCTGCTTCACCAGGAAGATATGTTTGGGCCCTTGGACACTGAGGAGGGAGGAGGTAAATGGGCAGGTGTTACACTTACAGCGGTTTCAGGGGAAAATGCCATGGGACTGTGGGTGGAGGGGGCGTGTGGTGTTGGCAGTGAAGGAGGAGTGGGCCAGGGTGTCCCACAGGGAAAGAAGGCTGACAAGAAAAGAGAGGGGAATGTATGTCTGGTAGTGGCATGTGGCTAGAGATGGTAAAATGATGGCTAATGATCCTCTGGATATGGCTGCTGGTGGGATGGTAGGTGAGGACAAGGGGGACCCAATCGGTGTTTTTGGTGGGAAGAGAGGGGTGAGGGTTGAAGTGCAGGAGATGGATGGGAACAATGTGAGGGCCCTGTCAACTACAGTGTTGGAGAATCTGTGGTTGAGGAAGAAGGTGAACATTTTGGAGGCCCCCTTGTTGAAGATGGCATCATATGAACAGATGTGACAGAGATGGAGGAACTGGGAGAATAAAATAGAGTCTTTACAGGAAGTAGGTTGTCAGAATGTAAAGTCAAGGTAACCGTGGTTGGTTTGTTGCAGGTATTGCTGATCAGCCTGTCCTCAGAAATGGAAACAGAGATGTCGAGGAAGGGAAGGGAGGAGTCAGAGGAAGACTAGGTGAAGGTGAGAGTGAGGTGTGGCAGTGTGGAAGAATTTGGAAGTGAAATTAATAAACATTTTCAATTCCAGACAAGAGAGAGAAGCTGTAATCATTGATATCTTGGAGAAATAGTTGTGGCTGAGGCCGAGAATAGGACTGGAACAAGGAATGTTCCATGTACCCCACAAAGGGACAGGCATAACTGGGGCCCATGCCCTCTCATGACCAACCCTCTGATTTGAAGAAAATGAGAGGAGTTAAAAGTGAAAATATTCAGGGTGAGGATGAGCTCAGCCAGATGGAGGAGGCTGGTGATGGATGGGGATTTGTTCAAGCCTTTTTCCCAGGAAGAAGCGGACAGCCCTGAGACCATTCTATTGGGAGATGGACGTGTAAATGGATTGCACATCCATGGTAAATAGGAAGCAGCTGGAGCCTGCAAAATGGAAATTCTGAAACTGATATAAAATGTCAGAGGAATCCCTGAGTGGGAGTGGACTGGACAAGGGGAGAAAAATCGAGTCCAGGTAGGAAGAAATGAGTTTTGTGTAGCAGGAGCAGGAGCAGGAGCAGGAGCAGGAGCAGGAGCAGGAGCAGGAGCAGGAGCAGGAGCAGGAGCAGGAGCAGGAGCAGGAGCAGGAGCAGGAGCAGGAGCAGGAGCAGGAGCAGGAGCAGGAGCAGGAGCAGGAGCAGGAGCAGGAGCAGGAGCAGGAGCAGGAGCAGGAGCAGGAGCAGGAGCAGGAGCAGGAGCAGGAGCAGGAGCAGGAGCAGGAGCAGGAGCAGGAGCAGGAGCAGGAGCAGGAGCAGGAGCAGGAGCAGGAGCAGGAGCAGGAGCAGGAGCAGGAGCAGGAGCAGGAGCAGGAGCAGGAGCAGGAGCAGGAGCAGGAGCAGGAGCAGGAGCAGGAGCAGGAGCAGGAGCAGGAGCAGGAGCAGGAGCAGGAGCAGGAGTAGGAGTAGAAGCAGGAGCAGGAGTAGGAGTAGGAGCAGGAGCAGGAGCAGGAGCAGGAACAGGAGTAGGAGCAGGAGCAGGAGCAGGAGCAGGAACAGGAGTAGGAGCAGGAGCAGGAGCAGGAGCAGGAACAGGAGTAGGAGCAGGAGCAGGAGCAGGAGCAGGAACAGGAGTAGGAGCAGGAGCAGGAGCAGGAGCAGGAACAGGAGTAGGAGCAGGAGCAGGAGCAGGAGCAGGAACAGGAGTAGGAGCAGGAGCAGGAGCAGGAGCAGGAGCAGGAGCAGGAGCAGGAGCAGGAGCAGGAGCAGGAGCAGGAGCAGGAGCAGGAGCAGGAGCAGGAGCAGGAGCAGGAGCAGGAGCAGGAGCAGGAGCAGGAGCAGGAGCAGGAGCAGGAGCAGGAGCAGGAGCAGGAGCAGGAGCAGGAGCAGGAGCAGGAGCAGGAGCAGGAGCAGGAGCAGGAGCAGGAGCAGGAGCAGGAGCAGGAGCAGGAGCAGGAGCAGGAGCAGGAGCAGGAGCAGGAGCAGGAGCAGGAGCAGGAGCAGGAGCAGGAGCAGGAGCAGGAGCAGGAGCAGGAGCAGGAGCAGGAGTAGGAGCAGGCAGAAACAATGGGTCTGCCCAGGCAATCCTGTTTTGTGGATTCTGGGAAGGAGTTGGAAGGGAAATGTGTAGGGTTGGGAGACTACCAGTTGAGAGGCAGTGAGGGGAGGAAGGGATCAGAAAGAAGCTCAAACTTATTTCCTTTTAAATTCATGGGTCCTTCTTTCTGAGCGTGCCTGCAATCCCAGGAAGGCCCATTGCTGGGTTCTGGTAGTACTTCCAGCACTGGGGCTAGAGTATCTGGCTAATCAGGATGGGACAGAAATCCCAACCAGATCTCATTTACCTTGCCCTAAGCACTTTTTGGTTGCAGGGCTTCTCACTGGCCTATCTGCTGGCCGTGGACTTTATGTGGAAACTGAGAATTATGATTGACACAATCCTGTACCAAAATCAATACCTGTATTGAGAACCTCAAACAGAAAATTTCAAGTAAATCACAGAGTTACTCACCAGGAGAGTAATCTGAGATGAGTGTAATTCATTTGAAAGTGATCTTTGACTATGATCTTCCTGCATGGTTCACCAGGACTCTTCCCTTTGACATGTATCTTCTGTTTACTTTTTCTGGGTTTACATACGGAATGGTGTTTTGAAGGAGCTCGTGCACCGTCCTGTTTTGGGTGTGGATTGATAGTTGGGTGCATAAAAGGCTATGATTGCTCAATGCATTTCAAAGTTGTCTTCCATTGACTTAACCATTTAAAACTTTTTTTCTGTCCCACTGTGATACCCTGTCTGAAACTTGTATCAGCTTGCTGTGATAAATGTTAAATTTTAATGGTATTACTGCATGGATGTAAATGTGCTGGATTATGGTTCTGAGTAGGTCTACTAGATTGATACCTGGAATGAGTGGGTTGTCTTACAAAGAAAGATTGGATAGATTGGGCTTCTTTTTATCAAAGTTCAGAAAAGTGAGAAGTAATTCAAAGTGTATAAAATCCTGGTCTTGATACAGTGGACAGAGAAAGGATGTTTTCTCTTGTGGATGTGTCCAGAATGAGAGGACTCTGTTTGAAAATTAAGGTTGCTGTTTCAAGATAGTACTCTACCTTTAAGAGCGATATGTTCTGTGTGCTTCTGTTGCAGGGAGGTGTTGCAACAGCTATGTCTGGATATCTGCTTCAGCCAGGCAGATGGGAAACAGTTTGGAAATATCCCTGGGTGTTTATTTTTAATTAGACAAAAGAACCTTGAGTGGGTGGGATCAGGGCTCACACAGACCCAGGATGGTTTGTAATTTTGCTTTCAGTTAGTGAGACGGTTTTTGCTGCTGCTGAGCTAACAGTTCGAATTCTCTGCTGTTAGAGTCTCAGGCAAGAAGTTTCCTCTCAGAAATAAAAACAGACAAACTGTTTCTTTCAGTATTTCATTCTGCTGGATTGAAAACAGGCAGCATGTGAGAACCTTAACTGTTTTGCTAAATTGTCTTGCCAAGGTGTATTTATAGGATGGTGCTGATATGGGAACTGTTGATAATTAGTAGTTAAGTGATATATTATTTTGTTAACTATTTCAATAGAGTTAAACCAGCTAAATATGTTTTATATTTTAAATATGCTGTGAGAATAAAGTGTGTTTTGACTAAAGCCTATTGGTGGACCAATCGAATTACATTGGACCAAATGCCTTACACTTGCCTTTAAGTAAATATAAAAGTTAGAGTGTAGGCTATCTTTTGGAGGAGGGTGTGCAGGGATGGTTTGCTTCATAACAGATGTAGGGAATTTCTTTTCCTTGAGAGATTGTGTGATTTTGGAACTCTCTGCCTCAGACAGGGAGGGAGGCAAAGTCACTGATTTTTGTTTAAGTTGGAAGCAGATAGATTCCTGTGAGATGGAGAAATCGAAGAGGATCAGTAATAGATGAGAACGTGGAATCCAGAACACAAACAGATCAGCCAAGTTCTTATTGAATGGTGGAACGGGTTTGAAGAGCTGAACAACTTGTTTCTGCTTCTAATTCATGTGTTTGCACATTCAATTCAGAATTCTTGTAATTAGTTGCTCCTATCCAAATTCCAAACAACAAAACCTTCTCAAGCTCATAGCAACACGATTAAGTTGTTTTGTTGTAGTAATGCAGCCAGCTGGAGACGCTTCATGACCTAATCCTATTCTTATTTCTTGTTGCACTTTAAGACTCTTAGCATTGACCTCCAAAGCTGTTCAGTCCCTCAGTCTTCAGAGAATATGTCTTCTGACTTCCTGGGGCCCCGCAGAGCATTATCTGTTTTTCACAATGCCTCTTCAATCAAAATGCCTCCAGCAGCTTCAAAAAATCATGGAGCCTGCTCTTTTCCACGTGTGCCATCCTGACACCATTTCTGGCTCAGTCACCTTTACAATGTCTTCCAGAACCTGATCCAGTCAAAGTGCACCTCTCTATCACTTAGGTGCAAGCTATCGTTAAATAAGCAGTCTAACTTGAAGGGAATAGCTCTTACAGTTCAGTGTCCCCAATTCAGACATATAGTCACTCAGTAGCACATGTACAGCTACCTGCTCATGACAATCATTTAGACAAACAGGGAGTATGAGGTATGTGCACCTCATGCATTAGAAGCAACACCTGCAGGTTAATTACATTTTTGGTTTCATCCTATTTTGGGGTCAAAAGGATGAATGGGAAGAGATGAAGGGGTAAAAAAAAATTGTTGAGGGAATTAATATTTAAATTATGACATAACTCAACATTCACAAAATTGCATAGAGTAGACTTTGAACTGCAGGAGTTTAAAGTGGGTGATAGCAAGAGGGCTTATGCCTGAAACGTCGATTCTCCTGTTCCTTGGATGCTGCCTGGCCTGCTGCGCTTTTCCAGCAACACATTTTCAGCTCTGATAGCAAATAGGCAGCCATTTTACAGATTTCCTGATTTTTATTTCTATTGATAACAATTGATCAAAACAAATAAGCAGTGGGATGTAAAGTCATCTGCTGATTTGCTATCACCCATTTATGCATAATTGAAAAAATGGAATTTAATGCATGAGCTAATGTATTTGTGTGAATTTCTTCCTGAAATATAACTGCTTTTAAATTACAATAATCTGTATTTAGATTCTGGGAGGCTTAAGCATGTGTGCTGTCTCCTTGCATTTGCATTACTATTTCCAGATTGCTATCCCCCAGCAATGAGGGAAAATGCAACTTGTATTTATCAAGTGCCTTGAAAATGGAAATATGTACTATATATATATATGCGATGGAGTTGTTGTAAACAAGCAATGACATGGTGTTTAAGAAAGCGATATTAGAAAAGCTGACTTCAGATTTGAATCTTGAGTGAGGAAGGGGAGCAGAAATACATTGGAAAGAGAGACAGTTCCAGGTTATAGAATCCAGATAGACAAAGAAGAAAAACATGGATAAACAAAAGGCTAGAACTGGAGGAACACTTGAGAGCTGTTGATTTTTGAACACATACATGAGAATTTTAAATATGAATTGTTGATGGATTGGGATTGAACGTAATTCAGGAAAACCTGAGGAATAAGGTGAGCAGAACATGTTGCAGGATGGAATAAGGACAGCAGGATTTTGGATGGACAGAAGTTTGTGAAGAGTGGAGGATGGGAGACTGACTAGCAGAGCACTGATGATGTTTTATTCTATTGAAACAAAGAATTGCAGATGCTGGAGATCTGAAACAAACAATAACAGAAATTGCTGAAGAAACTCACCAGGTCTGGCAGCATCTGTGGAGAAAAAAAAACAGAATTAATGTTTCAAGTCCAGTGACATTTCCGAAAAACTAGAACTGTTTGTTTCATTTCATAATGGATTTGAAAGCTGAGTTTGTGGTATGATAGGCAAATAGAGTTATGAAGATATACAGCAGAGAAACAGACATTTTGGTCCATTTGTCCATGCCAACCAGATATCTAAACAGATCTGATCCATTTGCCAGCATTTGGCCTATATCCCTCTAAACCCTTCCTATTCAAATATCCATCCAGATGCCTTTTAGCCAATATAATTGGACAAGCCTCCACCAATTCCTCTGGCAACTCATTCCATACATGCATCACCCTCTGTATGAAAAAGTTGTCCCTTAAGTGCCTTTTAAATCTTACCCCTTTTACCTTAAACCTAGATCCTCTAGTTTTGGAGTCCAGTTCCCTGGGGAAAATACCTTGGCTATTGACCCTATCATGTCCCTCATGATTTTATAAACCTCTATAAGGTCATCCCTGCAGGAAGAAAAGCCCCAGCCCATTCAACCTCTCTCTATGGCTCAAACCCTCCACCCCAGCAACATCTTTGTACACCTTTTCTGGACCCTTTCAAGTATCACAACATATTTCCTATAGCAAGGAGACCAGAATTGAATGCAGTATTCCAAAAATGGCCTCATCAATAGACAAACTGAAACCCTTATCTTCAGATGATGATGCCAAGTGGCAGTAGTAAATTAGGATCAAGGGTTTACTATTAATTTACTCCAAAGGTAATGATAGAAGATGCAAGAGATGTGCTGCCTACAATAGAGTCACTGTGGAGGCAATTAAATCCTCCTGAACTGGACAACTGAGGAGAAGCATTCTGGTTGATCATGTTGAGAAGGATATTAAGGATCCCACAGTCATGGAATGATGAACCAAGGAAGTTAAGGAGAGTATTAAGTTGAAGGAGTAAGTTTATGAGGAGGCAAAAGTCAATCATATCCCTGAGGACTGGAATAAATTTGGGATTCATCAAAGGAGGATGAAAAAGATAATAAAGAAAAAAGAAATAAACCACAAGGGCAAACTAGCAAGGAAAATTAAACAAATAAGAGCTTTTTAAATATATAAAGAGGAAGAGGGAGGGCAAAATGAACATAGGATCCTTAGAGGTTGAATTTGGGGAGATGGTCGTGGGGAACAAGCAAATGGCAGAGGATTTAAAAAGATATTTTGCATCAGTCTTTATGGTGGAAGATATTTTGAACACTCCATTAACATGAAACAGCACAGGGGAGGAATTAAGTACCATCACCATCACTAGAGAAGTAGCATTAGACAAACTGATGGGGCTAAAGGCAAATACATACCCTGGCTCTGAAGGCTGGCGTCCTAGGATCCCAAAAGAAGTAACTAGTGAGATATTGGATGCAATAGTTGTAATTTTCTAGATGTCCTTGGATTCTAGCCAAGTCCCAGAGGATTGGAAAACTGTCATAGTGAGACCCCTATTCAAAACGTGAGGAAGTCAAAAATTGACAACTATAGGTCAAATATCTGACCAGTTATTGATGGAAACATGCTGGAATAAATTATTAAGGAAGTACTAGCAGCCCATTTGGAAAATCAAAATCTAATCAAGCTGAAACAGAATTTGCTAGAGAAACACATCGGGTCTGGTAGCATCTGTGTGGACAGAAACAGAGTTAATGGTTTAGTCTGGTGAAGTTCTGATGCTGAGTTTCTCCAGCAAAAGTTTTTGTCTCAAGTATCCAAAATCTGCAGTTCTTTGTTTTAATCTGATCAAGCAGAGTCAGCATAGCTTCATGAAAGGGAAATCATGTATGATTAATTTATTAGAGTTTGTTGAGGGAGTCCCAATTATAGTAGATAGAGGGTAACCAGTACATGCATTGTATTTAGATTTACAGAAGGCATTCAACAAGATACCTCACAAATGTTTAGCTATAAGAGGCCATGGTATTGTAGATAGTGAATTGGTATGGATAGAGAATTGGCTGATGGAAAGGAAACAACAAGTGGGGATAAGGGGCCCTTTTTTAGGTTGGCGACTTTGAACCAGTGGGTTGATCAGTGGTGGACCATACTGTTTACAATATATATTAATGACCTGGAGGAAGGACGTGAATGTCCATAACCACATTTGTAGATGACACCAAAATAGGTATAAAGGCAATTTGCAAGAGAGATGCAAACAGTTCACAGATATGTTAAGTGAGTAGGCAAAAGTTTGCAAATTGAGTGTATTGAGGGAAAATGTGAAGTTGTTCATTTTGGAAGGGAAAAGAAAAGAACACAAGATTATTTAAATGGAGAAAAAATGCAGAAAGAAACCACATCACAAAGGGACTAGGGTAGTACTTGTGCCTGAAACACAGAAAGCTGGCACGTGGCTGCAGTGGGCAGTCAGGAAGGCTAATGGAATATTGGCCTTTATTTCAGGGGGACTGGAGTATAACACTAGGGAAGTCTTACTACACTGCACAAGGTGCTGCTGAGACCACATCTGAAATACGGTGAGCAGGTTAGGTCCCTGTATTTAATGCAAAATATTATTTCATATCACACTACAGGTGACCCCATTGCACTATACATACACACAGACACTCCTATACACACACACAAGCACACACAGACACAGACAGGCACTCCTATGCACACACACATGGAGGCAGTTCAGTGAAGGTTCACTTGAATGATCCCTGGTATGGAGGGATTGTCTTATGAGCAACACTTGAACAGGTTGGTACTGTACTTATTGGAATTTGGAAGAATGAGGGGTGTTCTCATTGAAACATATAGGATTCTTATGGGACTGGACAAGATAAATATTGAGAGATGTTTCTCCCCATGCCAGTGTCTCGGACCAGAGGGTATAGACTCAGAATTAAGGGATCCTATTTTAAGACTGAGATGAGAGGAATTTCTTCTCCCAGATGCTAGTGAATCTTTGGAACTCCTTACCACAGAGAGAGGAGTTTTTATTATGGTGTACTTTAAGGTTGAGATTAATAGATTCTTGATCAGTCAGGGAATCAAGCGTTACAGGGAAAGCAGACATGAGAAATGCCAGATCAGCCGTGAATGGCAGAGCAACCTCAAGGGGCTGAACAACCTACTCCTGTTCCTGTTCCTGATTTGGAGATGCCGGTGTTGGACTGGGGTGTACAAAGTTAAAAATCACACAACACCAGGTTATAGTCCAACAGGTTTAATTGGAAGCACTAGCTTTCGGAGCGACGCTCCTTCGTCAGGTGGTTGTGGAGGACACAATTGTAAGATACAGAATTTATAGCAAAAGTTTACGTGATGTAACTGAAATTATACACTGAAAAATATCTTGACTGTTTGTGAAGTCTCTCATCTCTTAGAATGACCATGATAGTTTCACTTCTTTCCTATGTAAATCACAAAACAGTTTTTTTTAACAGTTACATTCTCAGGTGAACTGTAACAATTGGTGTCAGCCCAGATAACGTGTTGAAGGTGTTAGCCCCCTGTGTGCTGCTGTCTGTGCCATAATGTTTAGGCTGATTCTAATCTAAAAAGTGAGTTAACAGAGACTTACATGGATTCATGCAGTTTTTGAGCAAAGTACAATGTAAC
>NC_057710.1:79149128-79160693 GCF_004010195.1 Chiloscyllium plagiosum | reverse complement strand
TGTGTGTGTGTGTGTGTGTGTGTATAGGAGTGTCTGTGTGTGTGTGTATAGTGCAATGTGGTCACCTGTAGTATGACATGAATCCAAGGTCCTGGTTGAGGCCCTCCCTATGGGTACCGAACTTGGCTATCAGCCACTGCTTGGCCACTTTTTGCTGCTGCCTGTCCCGAAGTCTGCCTTGGAGGATGGTCACCCAAAGGTCTGAGGTTGAATGTCGCAGACTGCTGAAGTGATCTCCAACTGAGAGGGAACACTCCTGTCTGCTGATTGTTGTGCAGTGGTTTTTATGGCCCTAATGGTATGCCATTTATGACTTTGAATAGTTCACTTGATCCAGCCTAGAGCTGCTGCTGGGTTAAGGCACTCAGACTTAATTATTAATATCAGGAGGTGCCAATATCCTAACACCCACATCAAAATGGTGCCAGTTTAAATGCAATCCTTAATCTATTTATGGGATAATCACTGCATTGAACCGTGCAGACGTATTTAATAGAACTGTATTAACATGCACATTAAAAAAAGTACACAAAAGAGGTTAAACCCCTGTGAATTTTTGTTCTGCTAACATATGGTTTAACAATCCACATTCAGATTGCTTCACACTTGCTGAAGAAAGAACTCAGAAATACTGTGAAAAGCTCCTGTTTGGTGTGAAAATTGTTAGCTGAGTGAGAGGGATCCCGTGAATTATCTTAAATCTTACATTTCTCAAACATTAAGTTTAATACATTCCTTGTCAGATTAATGCCATTGGGTGTGCATCTCAAAACTGCAGAGTCTTTGGAGATTTGACAAATTTGAGGTTGGATCAAGATGTATAGAAGCTGTAAATTTGGTATTCACAGAGAGAGGTTAGAAAAATAAATGATCAGATTTCAGGAATGAACAAGAAACTAGAGGTTGATACAAACGACATTGGATGTGTAAGGACACCATGTGCCTTACTGACATAATACTTTCCATCGATTCATAGAATGGGTCAAGTATGGAGGATTAGTAATTCAGCTCAGTGTGTCTCTGCAAAAGTGAATGAGATAGTCCCACACCTTCCTTTTCCTGATTTGGAGATGCCAGTGTTGGACTGGGGTGTACAAAGTTAAAAATCACACAACACCAGGTTATAGTCCAACAGGTTTAATTGGAGGCACTAGCTTTCGGAGCGCTGCTCCTTCATCAGGTGGTTGTGGAGGACACAATTGTAAGGCACAGAATTTATAGCAAAAGTTTACAGTGTGATGTAACTGAAATTATACACTGAAAAATACCATGATTGTTTGTTGAGTCTTTCATCTGTTCGAATACCATGATAGTTTCACTTCTTTCATGTGTAAATCACAAAACTTTTTTTAAAAAGTTACATTCTCAGGTTAACTGTAACAATTGGTGTCAGCCAGATAATGTGTTCAAGGTATTAGCCCCCCGTGTTCCCTGTCTGTGCCATAATGTTTAGACTGATTCAAATCTAAAAAGTGAGTTAACAGAGTCTTATATGGATTCATGCAGTTTTTGAGCAAAGTACAATGTAACTCTGCAAGTACAAATTCACCCCTGAAATGTATATGTATATATGTGCATGTGGGTTTCTGTGTGTGTGTGTCTGTCTGGGGTGGGGGATTGTGAGTGTGAGAGAGAGTGTGTATATGTGTGTGTATGTGAGTGTAGAGTGTCTAAGTCTGTGAGAGGTTGCATGTGTGAGTGTGGGAGTGTCTGGGTCTGGGGTGGGGGTTTGTGAGTGTCTGTGAGAGAGTGTATATGTGTGTGTTGTGTAGAGTGGTTTAAGTCTGTGAGGATGCATGTGTGAGTGTGGGAGTATGTGTGAGTGTCTGTGTGTACATAGGAGTGCCTGTGTGTGTTGGGTGTTTGTGTGTAGGAGTGTCTGTGTGCATAGTGCATGGTGGTCACCTGTACTGTTTATGTCACACTACAGGTGACCACCATTGCACTATACACACACACACAGACACTCCTACATACACATACAGGCACCCCTATACACACACAGGCACACGTCTACACAGACAAGCACACAGACACTCACACACACTCCTGCAGACACACATACTCCCACGCTCACACATGCAACCTCTCAGAGACTTAGACACTCTACTCTCACACTCACAATCCCCCACCCCAAACAGACAGAGAGGCAGACACACACACAAAAACCCACATGCACACATATACATATACATTTGTGGGATGAATTTGTACTTGCAGAGTTACATTGTACTTTGCTCAAAAAAGTTTTGTGATTTACATAGGAAAGAAATGAAACTATCATGGTATTCTAACAGGTGAAAGACTCAACAAACAATCAAGGGTATTTTTCAGTGTATAATTTCAGTTATATCACACTGTAAACTTTTGCTATAAATTCTGTGCCTTACAATTGTGTCCTCCACAACCACCTGATGAAGGAGCGGCACTCTGAAAGCTAGTGCTTCCAATTAAACCTGTTGGACTATAACCTGGTGTTGTGTGATTTTTAACTTCCTTTTCCTGATAGCCCAGCAAATCTTCTTTACATGTGCAAAAAAATGAAAGAATATTACTGAGGGGGTGAGGGAATCTGCTTATTACAGATGTGTTAATTTAAATAATTTAAAATTTAGGACTAACTTCAGGCACAACTGATAAGGGGACAACAATGGAAAGGAGGGAAGACAACACAGGATTGAGCGTGTTGCACTTAAATGCAAGGAGTATACAAACAAGGGAAATGAGTTTTAAATTCACAGGTGCAATGTCATGGGTGTCACAGAGACATGGCTGGAAGGGTATCAGGGCCGGGAACTAAATTTCCAAAGGTGTACATCCTATTGCAAGGACAGACAAATGAGCAGAGGGACTGGGGTTGCCTTGTTAATAAGAAATTAAATCAAATCAACACCAAGAAATGATATAAAGTAGGAAGGTGTAGAATCCATTGGGGTTGAGTTGAGGATTCACAAAGGAAAAATTATCCTGATAGGAGTAGTATACAGGCCTTTTAGCAGTAGTCAGGATGTGGGTAAGAAAATAAATCAGGGCATAGAAAAGACAAATACCAAAGGCACTATTACAATAATTATGGAGGTGGACTGGGAAAATCTGGTTGGTAGCAGGTCTCAAGAAAAATAATTTGTGGAATATCTACAAGATGGTTTTCCAGAGCAGCTTGTGGTACAGCCTATTGGGATCAGACAATTCTGTATTTGGTGAGGAATATGAGGCAGATATGATGAGGGAGCTTTAGGTGAAGGAGGCCCTCGGGATAATGACAACAAATGATAGAATTCACCCTGCAGTTTGAGAGGGAGAAGCTGGAATCAGATGTAACGGTATTATAATTGAGTAAAGGTGACTACAAAGTCATGAAGGAGGAGCTGGCCAGATTTGAGTGGAAGGGGAGCCTAGCAGAAAAAATGGTGGAGGAGCAGTGGCTGGACTTTCAGGGAATAATTCAAGAGTGATAGCAGAAATTCATCCCATGGAAATAAAAAGATACTAAAAAGAGGATGAGGCAAACCTGGCTGACAAGGGAAGCCAGAGACAGTGAAATAACTCTACAGAGACTAGTATCTCATCACCAAGTCACCCTTTAATTATACATGAACAGTCCTTGACTGCATTACTGACTCACTGACAGTATCTCTGACACTCACACTTTTATCTGTCAGCCAGGGCTTCCTGATAGGACCAGATTAACAATCAGGGAACTCATATTCTATGATATCTAGCTGGCTGACCTTGTTATAATTACTACAATACAGTGAAGATTAGTGGGAAGCCAGAGGATTGGGAAGCTTTTAAAATCTAGCAGAGGTTAATTATAAAAGCAATACAGGGGGAGAAGATGAAATATGAGGGTAAGCTAGCTCGTAATATAAAAGAAGATTGTAAGTTTTTTTAGATATATAAAAGGTAAGAGAGAGGCAAGAATGGATATTGGACCACTAGAAAACAAAGCTGGAGAAGGAGTAGTGGGGAACAAAGAAGCTGCAGAGGAACTGAATAGGTACTTTGCATTAGTTTTCACAATGGAAGACATCAGCAGCATACTAGAACTTCAAGAGAGTTGGGGGCAGAGGTGAGTGTAGTGGCCATCACTAAGGGAAGTTCTAGGGGAAGCTGAAAGGTCTGAAGGTGGACAAATAACCTGGACCAGATGGATTACACTTCAGAGTTATGAAGGTGGTGAGGGTCAAGAGTGTCAAGTTCCTAGGAGTAACAATAACTGACAATCTGTCCTGGATGAAACAGTCAAGAAGGCACAACAATACCTCTTCTTCCTCAGGTGGCTTACAAAATTTGGCATGTCCATAAGGATTTTCACTAACCTTTTTAGATTCATCACAGAAAGCATTCTATCTGGATGGTCTGTCAACAAGCTACAGAAAGTAGGCTTGGCCAAACCATCACAGAAGCCAACCTCCCAGTCACGGACCCCATCTACACTTCTCACTGCCATGGAAAGGCTGCCAACATCATCAAAGACCCCTCCCACCCCAGTAATGCTCTCTTCCAACCTCTTCCGTCAGGCAGAAGATACAGAAGCTTGAACACATGCACTATCAGGTTCAAGAACAGCTTCTTCCTTGCTGTTATTATACTGCAGAATGGATCTCTCTAATTTCAAATCTAATATTGATCTTTCTTTGTGCACCTCCTGTGCAGCCGCAACCTTGTATGCCTCACTCTGTCTATGCACCCTATAATCTGTATGTTCTCGTTTGCTATGATCTGCCTGTACTGCTCGCAAAACAAAGCTTTTCACTGTACATAGATACATGTGACTACAATAAATCAAATCAAATCCAAAAGGAGATAGCTGAGGAGATTGTAGAGGCATTGGTGGTGATCTTTCAGGAATCACCAGAGTCAGGGAGAAACTCAGACAACCGGACAATAACTAATGTTACGCACCTGTTAAGAAGGAAGGGAGGCAGAAGACATGAAACTAAACGCCAGTTCGGCTGACCTCAGTTGTGGTAAGATTTTAGAGACCATTACTAAGGATGAGATTATGGTGTCATTGGAAGCATATGGTAAAATTGCTGAGTCATCACAGCTTCATCAAGAGAAGGTCATGCCTGACAAATCTACAATGAGCAAGTTATACACAGAAGAGCCAGTGGACATGATCTAATTGGATTTCTACAAGCCTTTGGTAAGGTGCCATACATGTGGCTGCTAAATAAGATAGGAGTCCAAGGTACTGGCATAGATTGGCTGACTGGAAGAGGCAGAGAGTAGGGATAAAGGGGTCTTTTTCAGGATGACAACCAGTGACTAGTGGAATCCTGTAGGGACTATAACTATTCATGTTGTACATTAACGATCTGGATGAAGGAATTGAGGACATTGTTGCAAAGTTTGCACATGTTACATTGGTGAAGGGACAGGGGATGTTGAGGAAACAGAGAGGCTGCAGAAGGACTTGGACAGGCTAGGAGAGTGGGCAAAGAAGTGGCAAATGGAACACAATGTGAGAAAGTGTGAGTTTATGCACTTTGGTAGGAGGAATAGTGGCATAAACTATTTTCTAAATGAGGAAGGGCTTCAGAAATCTGAAGGACAAAGGCACAGGGTTGTCTGAAGTTTAACATGCAAGTTTAGTTGGCTGTTGGGAAGGCAAATGCAATGTTAGCATTCATTTCAAGAGGGCTTGAATACAAAAGCAGAGAGGTACTGCTGAGGCTGCATAAGGGTCTGGTCTGATTGCTTTTGCAGTATTATGGGCAGTTTTGGGCCATGTATCTATGGAAGGGTGGGCTGGCCTTGGAGGGTGTCCAAGGGAGGTTTACAAGAATGATCCATCGGATAAAGGGCTTGTTGAGGATTCCACGTTTGCATTCTATGGTGTTTAGAGGACGAGGGGGAATCTAATTGAAACTCACAGAAGCCTGGATAGAGTGGACATGAAGAATATTTCCATGAGTGGAAGAGACCAGGACCATGGAAACAGCCTCAGAGTGAAAGGATGACCCTTTAGAACTGAGATAAAGAGGAATTTCTTCAGTCAGAGGGAAGTTAATCTGTGGAACTCGTTGCCGCAGATGGTTGTGGAGACCAAGTCATTGAATGTATTTAAGGCAGAGATAGATGGGTTTTTGATTAGTACAGGGATCATGAGTTACATGGAGAAGGCAGGAGAATAGGGCTGAGAAACATATCAGCTGTGATCAAATGGCGAAGCAGGCTTGATGGGCTGAATGGCCAAGCTCTCTCCTATGTCTTGTGGTCTTAGGGGACAAAAATGATACTGGGAACAAATAATCCAGGATATGTACTAACCAGCCAAATATGGGATGGTCTGGTAAATTCCAAGGCAGTTGCTGATCTGGAAAACAATTTCTTGCTCTCTATTCTGACTAAACCACTCACGGGTGTGTGAACACCTCTATGTCCTCACAACTTTCTTTTCCCAACGAGAACAGTCCAAGCTTCTTCAACCTATTCACATAATTGAAGAGTCTACTCTGGGAATGTTCTCATGAATTCTTTGCATCTTCCATAGTGTGTTCACAGGTTTACTAAGTTGTAGTCCCTAGAGTTGAACACAATACTCCAGCTGATATTGAACTAATGCTTCAGAAATGTTCACCATATCAACCTTGCTTTTGTACTTTTTGTCTCTGTTTATTAAGCCAAGGATCCAATATGCCCTCTTAACAGATTCTCAAAGTATCGTACTACCTTTAAGGATTCAGACACTTAAACTGATAGTTCTTATCGCTCCTGTAATACATATGGAATTATATACCTGACATTATGTTGCCTCACCTTTTTGTTTTAAATTTTGTCTGACATGTGCCTGTCCATTCTATCACTGTTTTGTAGTGAAAGGTTATCCTCCTCACAGTAGACAGTTGTGTATCATCAGCTAAACAGAAACAGAGAAAGAGACAATAGGAGCAGCTGTTGGCCATTTGTCCCTTTGAGTCTGCCGCACCATTCATTATGATCATGGCTGATCATCCAACTCCGGGGGCTTATTTCCAATTTTCCTCCCCATATTCTTTGATCTCTCTAGCCCGAAATGCTATGTCCAACACCTTCTTGAAATTATACATTGTTTTGGTTTCGACTTCTTCCTGTGGCAACAAATTCCACCACTCTCTGGGTGAAGAAATTTCTTGTCATCTCTGTCCTAAATGGCCTAACCCGTCTTTTGGTCTGTGACTCCTGGTTTTGGATTTCCTGGTCATCAGGAACATGCTCCCTGCACCTACCCCGGGCACTCTCTTACTGCACAATGGGGGCAATGATGAATCAATTGGTGAGATACAGTGAGGTCAGAAAAGTAATATTCTTAGAGTCAGAGAGTCATAGAGATGTTCAGCACAGAAACAGACCCTCTGTTCCAACTCATCCATGCTGACCAGATATCCTAACCTAATTTAGTCCCATTTGCCAGCACTTGGCCCATATGCTCTAAACCTTTCCTATTCATGTACCCATCCAGATGCCTTTTAAATGCTGTACTTGTACCAGCCTCCACCACTTCCTCTGAAAAAAACTGATGATGCGTCTAACATTTGTGAACAGTGAGAAGTACGTATGCATGTATTAACATTTCCTTATTACCTATGCTTTGCTCATTTATAAGCAATTGTTACTTGTCCACACAGTGGAGAGAAAGTGGAAGGAAATAATTCTGGGCATCAAAGTTTAACAGGAATCTGGCAGCTCCAGCTCAGTACCCATTCCTTTCAGCCTGTGTGGTAAGTCTGATTGTGGGATGAAACTCATTGATATCACTGGGTAGTTGTTTCAGTGACTCCTCGCTATGGGTCCAGAGGAAGAAAATGTTGTCAATATGTCTGGTGTATTGTGTTGGTTGGAGGTCCTGTGCAGTAAAGAAGTCTTGTTCGAACTTGTACATGAAAATGTTGGCATATTGGGGTGCAAATTTAGTCCTCATGGCTGTTCAGGCATTTGGATGCAAGCAGTCAATCCATGTAAAATTTTGTAAATTCCTACTTTGGAAATAGAACCAGTCTGACTCAAGATTGGGATAGAGACAGACTCCAACCTCATACCTTTAATGCATTGCCTGAGCTGAGATTAGATTACTTACAGTGTGGAAACAGGCTCTTCGACCCAACAAGTCCACACCGACCCGCCGAAGCACAACCCACCCAGACCCATTCCCCTACATTTACCCCTTCACCTAACACTACGGGCAATTTAGCATGGCTAATTCACCTAACCTGCACATTTTTGGGCTGTGGGAGGAAACTGGAGCACCCGGAGGAAACCCACGCAGACATGGGGAGAATGTGCAAACTCCACACAGTCAGTCGCATCAGGCAGGAATTGAACCCGGGTCTCTGGTGCTGTGAGGCAGCAGTGCTAACCACTGTGCCACTCACAAATGTTACCTTCTTTTATGAAACCTTGTTATCTTAACAAAGTGACTTAAATGAATTAGATTAGATTACTTACAGTGTGGAAACAGGCCCTTCAGCCCAACAAGTCCACACCGACCCGCCGAAGCGCAACCCACCCATACCCCTACATGTACCCCTTTTTACCTAACACTACGGGCAATTTAGTATGGCCAATTCACCTGACCTGCACATCTTTGGACTGTGGGAGGAAACTGGAGCACCCGGAGGAAACCCACACAGACACGGGGAGAATGTGCAAACTCCACACAGTCAGTCGCCTGAGTCGGGAATTGAACCCGGGTCTCTGGTGCTGTGAGGCAGCAGTGCTAACCACTGTGCCACCGTGCCGCCCACTAAATGAAGTTCTGGGATTTACATTATTAGTGAACCAAAACCTGCAATTCCATTCTGAAAGATGAAAGACTTAACAACAATCTAGGTTTGTGTTCTATATATCATTTCAGTTGCATGTCACTGTAACCTTTTGCTACAAATTCTATGTCTTATGATCGTGCTCCACAACCACCTGATGAAGGAGCAGCGCTCCGAAAGCTAGTGCTTCCAAATAAACCTGTTGGACTATAACCTGGTGTTGTGTGATTTTTAACTTTGTCCACCCCAGTCTAACACCGGCACCTCCACATCATTCAAAGCTAACACGTTCACAGTAGTTCTATCTTGCTTTGCCCTTTAGAGCTGACACAAAGCCAAGTCGCTTGTCATGTTTGCCAGCAATAATCAGCTGAGGGGTGAACTTGTTGCTGATCACGGCATATTACATCAACCTCTCACCTGCATCGTGTGCCAGCAACTTACAGGCAAACACACTGATGTGCTCAAACCAAATGTCAGATCTGAAAGTCTAAAGGTTTGTCATCTTCAGTCAAATCAAGGGGAACTGTCTTTAGTCAGGGTGTCCTGGCATAGTCAGTCCAGGGGCTTGAATATCATCAGTTGGGCACTTGGGTAGTGTTCTGTGTCATTAGAATCTAAGAGTGGGCCATGGTTAGTCTTATAGGTACAGTGCAACCAGTCCAAGGATTAGTGACAATCAAGTGAGGGAGTTGTACAGAGACCGGTCACTCATCAGTCAAGATTGTCATTCAAAGTCAGTCAGCAGGGAGGTGGAAGGGGAGGGAATGGGGGAATGGTGGGTGGTAATGGGCATTGATCTTTATCAGGACCAAGTGCTTGGGTGGGTAAGTCAGTTGTGGAGATTGGAGGCAGCATGTTGCAGAGGGCACAATAATTGTGAAGGGGGGACAACTTAACATTTCAGGATTGGTGACAATAGAGCACAGGAAGTCAGGACTTGAGCTGGTGGAGGGAGCAGGGACAGCCTTGCTGGTGCTTTCTCTGAGGGGTCTCTGTATTCTTCCTCAGAGGTACAGGAAGAGATAATGTCCTGAGGGATCAGATCTCTTCAGGTTAGACACAGTGTAGATGCCACTGGTGTCTGCGGAAGAGAATGATTTGCCAGATTGGCATCTAGGTTTGGGGATGTTAAGAAGTTCACAACAGCTGATAATGGTGGTGCTTGGGACAGGGGAGGTACTGGTGGTGCAGCACTGCACTTGTCACCAAATCTTAATTGGTTTCTGGGCACCCAGGTCTTGGCATTGCCATATGAACAGTAAGGCAGAATCCACTCCTCATATGCGTCATGGTAACAAATTTTGGGCACACCACCATCTTTCTTGGATCTTTCTGTCTTTTCTTCTATAATGAGAGAAAGGAAGGGAATGAGTGACGTGTAAGTGGCTGATACAGGTGTTAGTGCTGTGCAGGTGGTAAAAAGATGATGGGGTGTCCTGAGGGTGCGGGTAGGACACATAGAGGACATGTAGGATTAGTAGACTGGAGGGTTGTACTTAGTGAGAGTGATTGAGAGAAGATGATCTATGCAATACTGAGAGTGACAGACAATGGAGTCATTTGCAGAGACGGAGTGTGAGGTAGCAGAGAGAAGATAAATGTTTTTCTCCTGGCAGAGCATAGACCACCATTTACATTCTGGTTGTACTGCTGGCCTTCCTCAGGTCTGGGGACATTGCATTGACCTGGGTGACAACTTTGGACTGAGCTGTCTGGATCTGATGTTGTGGTCTCCTCTAGTAGATCTGAGCAAAGAGAATGGCTCTCCTCTCTGTAAGATTTCTGATGGCCAAATAGGATGCCAATGTCCATTTTTCATCCCCATCCATTCAATTTGTATAGCAGTACACACAGGGTAAATGGTTGTTTCTGGCTGAAGCATGAGAGTGGGCGCACAGCTGGGATTTAAATATGGCACTGGTGGCATGGACCTCCAAGCGATTGATATGTGATGGCTCTGTGCTAAAAATAAACTTTCAAAAATGATTGCGACTGACTGACAGTAAGGTCAAAGAGGGAAGCTGATATCCCCCTCCTCACCTGGTCATAAGACAACACACACAGGACCAACCTTGGGTGATTGTCTGTGTGGAGTTTGCACATTCTCCCCATGTCTGCGCAGGTTTCCTCTGGGTGCTCTGGTTTCCTCCCACAGTCCAAAGATGCACAGAATAAGTGGATTGGCCACGCTAAATTGTCCACAATGTCCATGGGTGGATTAGCCATAGGAAATCCAGAGTTACAGGAATAGAACATAGAACATAGAACATTACAGAGCAGTACAGGCCCTTTGGCCCTCGATGTTGCGCCACCCTGTCATACTAATCTGAAGCCCATCCCACCTACACTATTCCATGTACGTCCATTTGCCTGTCCAATGATGACTTAAATGCACTTAAACTTGGCGAATCTACGACCGATGCAGGCAAACATTGAAACTACCTCTGACATTTGTCTTACATCTATCTCCCCTCACTTTAAAGTTATGTCCCCTCGTGTTTGCCGTCCCCATGCTTGGAAAAAGGCTCTCCCTGTCCACCCTATCTAACCCTTATCTTGTATGTCTCTATTAAGTCACCTCTCAACCTTCTTCTCTCTAACGAGAACAGCCTCAAGGCCCTCAGCCTTTCCTTGTAAGACATTCCTTCCATACCAGGCAACATCCTAGTAAATCTCCTCTGCACCCTTTCCAAAGCTTCCACATCCTTCTTATAATGCAGTGACCAGAACTGTACACAATACTCCAAGTGTGGCCGTACCAGAGCTTTGTACAGCTGCAGCATAACCTCCTGGTTCCAGAACTCAATCCCTC
>NC_057710.1:79116566-79147997 GCF_004010195.1 Chiloscyllium plagiosum | reverse complement strand
GATAGATTCCATCCAGCCCAGAGGACTTGTCTATTTTCACACTCTGCAGTATTTCTAATACCTCTTCCTTGTGAACCTCAATCTCTTCTAGTCTAGATGCAAGTATCTCTGTATCTTTCTCGCCAACATTTTCATTTTCTATAGTGAACACTGTCGAAAAATATTTATTTAGTGCTTCCCCTATCTCCTCTGACTCCACACACAACTTCCCACTATTATCCTTGATTGGCCCTAATTTAACTCTTGTCATTCTTTTATTCCTGACATACCTATGGAAAGCCTTAGGGTTAACCCTGATCCTATCCGCCAACAACTTCTCATGCCCCCCCCTGGCTCTGCTGAGTTCTCTTTTAGGTCTTTCCTGACATAGTGTAGAGGGGTGGGTCTGGGTGGGATACTCTTCAGAGGGACTGTGTGGACTTACTGGGCAAAGTAGCCTGCTTCCACACTTACAGAATTCCACAGTTCTGTGAAACATACAGTTCATTGCAAACTATTCTGTTTTTACAGCATCATATAATGAACTGGAATAGTTAGGTTCAAAAATCATATTTGCCATTATTTTAGTTTACCAAACCTCTGGATTTATTAATCTCAATGAATATATTTGTAATGCATTTAGTGACAGATAATTTCTAAAAGAAGAAAGAAAAGACAGAAATTATTTTCTATAGCCATTTACAGCCTCAGGATATCCAAAAGCACTTTATAGCCAATGGAATGCTTGTTGAAATGTATAAGCAAATCAAAGCCACAAATATTTATATTTTTTGCCAATTTCAGTAGATTGAGATGTATCGGATATACAAAAAGAAAATTAACATGAGCACTATTTCTTTTGTTTCCTTGTTTGTAGGTCCTCAGAACAGAAGAACAGGATTGGATCATTCAAACTCTTGAGCCTGTTCCATCATTCAGTGAGATCATGGTTGATCTGTGACCTAACTCTATATATAGTCATAGAGTCATAGAGATGTAGAGCACGGAAACAGACCACGTCATCAAACTCATTCACGCCAACCAGATATCCTAAACTAATGTAGTTCCATTTGCCAGCATTTGGCCTATCCCCCTCTAAACCCTTCCTATTCATATTCATATACCCATCCAGCTGCCTTTTATATGCCTTGTACCAGCCTCCACCACTTCCTCTGACAGCTCCCAACTCCCATATTGTATTTAATGCTCTGTCCAATAAAGGAAAGTATACTAAATGTCTTCTTCACTATCCTATCACCCTGAGATTCCACTTTCAAGGAACAATGAACCTGCACTCCAAGATCTGTTTTCAGCAACACTCCCCAGGCCCTTACCATTGACTGTATAATCCTGCTCTGATTTGCTTTTCCAAAATGCAGAGGCTCAGTGGTTAGCACTGCTGCCTCACAGCACCAGGGTCCCAGTTTCGATTCCAGCCTCGGGCGACTGTCTGTGTGGAGTTTACATGTTCTCCCCGTGTCTGCATGGGTTCCTCTGGGTGCTCCGGTTTCCTCCCACAGTCCAAAGATGTGCAGGTCAGGTGAATTGGCCATGCTAAATTGCCCATAGTGTTAGGTGCATTAGTCAGAGGGAAATGGGTCTGGGTGGGTTACTCTTCGGAGGGTTGGTGTGGACTGGTTGGGCCGAAGGGCCTGTTCCCACACTGTAGGGAATCTAATCTAAACTCCATCTGCCACTCCTCAGCCCATTTGCCTCTCTGATCAAGATCCCATTTTACTCTGAACTAACCTTCCAAACCTCTACCACCTTTTGTGTGTCTTATCTAATCAAATAATTTTTTTGTTAATCTCTGAAGGTTGGAGCAGTGTGTTGAAGGTGAGCAGTGTGTTTAGTGCTTTGCTGAAAAACTTGTTAATAGTTAGAGATTGACAGAAGAGAAACACTACTCTGAAAGGGTATCTTTAGAAGTTACAATGTCCAATGAACATTAATGTCTGGGTGATGCACAGTGGTTAACAAGTGGATTGAAAGTCTGTTGTGGATTAAAAAGTACATGTGCCTAAATGATTATTGGGAGAAAGCAATGTTGCTATAAATGTTTTCTTTGCCACAAAGAGAAATGTAAATAAAGTGATTTAACTGTGGAACTATGTAGAGTGGCTATGTTTCCTGTGAAACAAATATTTATTTGGAAATTATAATTCCAGTTCACTTGGTTTGAGATTGAGTTTTAATAATACCATTAAAAAAAACTGATATTGTGTTCACTTTATATTTCACTCACTTGGAAATACAGAAAAATGAGGAATGTAAAATTTTAAAACACGCTACTAATTCATTATCACCCACTTTGCACAGCTGTACAAAGAGAAAATTATTCTCTCAAAATCACCCACCTAGCTCTTCCCTGAAAGTAAAAATCTTGCATTTAGGCAACACTTTTTACAATCTTGGACGTCCAGAAATTATTTATAGGCATTGAAGTACGTTTGTAATGTGATCATTTTTACAATGTAGTTTTCTTACAGCCAATTTCCACACAACAGGGTCCAAAAACAGCAATGTGAAAATGACCATGTATTAAGTAACTATACAGATGGTGGATACATTGGTAGTAACCTTCGAAGAACTCTTAGATTCTAGAAAGGTCCCAGAGCATTGGAAAACTGCCAATGTAACAGCTTTATTTAAGAAGGGAAGGAGGTAAAAAACAGGTAACTGCAAGTCAGTTAGCTTTTGTTCGTGAAAAAAATCATAGAATCCCTGCAGTACAGAAGCCCACTGTGTCCACATCAGATCTCTGAACAGCATCCCACCCAGACTCATCCCCTTACCCTATCATCACAACCCCACATTTCCCATGGCTAATTCACCCTTGACACCATGGCAATTTAGTATGGCCAATCCACCTAACCTGCACATTTTTGGACTTTGGGAGGTAATCCATGCAAACTCCACACAGTCACCCGAGGCTGGAATCAAACCTAGGCCCCTAGTGCTATGAGGCAGCCATGCTCACCTCTGCTAGCCATTATGTCACCCACGGTGTGCAAGTCTACACATCATATAATAGCAGAACACTTGGAAATGCATAATATGATCAATTAGAGTCAGCAAGGCTTCTTGAAGAGAAGATTATGTCTGATAAAACTGTTAGCATTTTTGAGGAGGTAACAATCAAGGTAGGTGAAAGGGAAGCAGGAGATGTGATATTTGGAGTTTCAGAAGGCATTTGATAAGGCACCACATGTTAGGCTGCTTAATAAAATAAAACCTTGTGGTTTTGAAAGTCATATATTCACATGGATAGAGGATTGGTAACTAAGAGAATGATGTGGAGGAGTCAGTGTTGGACTGGGGTGTACAAAGTTAAAATTCACACAACACCAGGTTGTAGTCTAACAGGTTTATTTGGAAGCACTAGCTTTTGAAGCCCTGCTCCTTCATCAGGTAGCCGTGGAATGGGATCAGTTACCTGATTAAGGATCAGTGCTCCGAAAGCTAGTGCCTCCAAATAAACCCGTTGGACTATAATCTGGTGTTTTATGATTTTTAACTTTAACTAAGAAAGGACAGTGTGTATGGAAAAGGGGGCCGTCTCAGAATGGAAATCTATAATGAGTGGAGTGCCAAAGAGATCAGTGCTGGAACTAAAATTATTTAGAATACATATTTGTTACTTAGATGAGGCAAGTGAGTGTATTATAGCCAAGTTTGATGATGACACAAAAATAGGTGGGAAGACAAGTGGTGAAGATGACACAAATTGTATACAGAGGGATTTAAATAGGTTAAGTGAGTGGGAAAAGACTTGGCAGATGAAATATAATTTGGGAAATTGTGAGCTTAAGCACTTTGGCAGGAGAAATAGAAGAACTGAATATTATTTAGTTGGCAAAAGACCATAGAAAACTCACTAAGACCATAGAAAAGTACAGCACAGTGGGATTTGGAAATCCTTATGCATAAATCACAACAACACAGTATACAAGTTTAGTGGGTAATAGGGAAAGCAAATGGAATTTTGGTCTTTATTTACATAGGAACACAGGAACAGAAGTAACCCATTCAGTCCCTTCCATCATTCAATGAGATCATGTGGTCTAACTCCATATATCAGTATGTAGTCCATATCCCTTAATACCTTTGCCTAACAAAAGTTTTTCAAACCCAGGTTTAAAATTAACAACTGATCCGCACGCACTGCCATTTGTTGTGGAGTGCTCCAAACTTTGGCCTCCCTTTGTATGTAGGAGTTTTTCCTAATATCTCTCCTGAATAGTCTGGCCTTAATTTCCTAGTCTGCCCCCTAGTCTGAGAACACCCAACCAGTGGAAGTAGCTTATCTTTATCTACGCTGTCTTTTCTTGCTAATATCTTAAAGGTTTTAATACAATCACACCCTCTAAATCCTAGAGAAAACTGGCCTAATTTGTATAATAATAACTAAACTTCTGAAGTGCAGGTATCATTCTTGTAAACCTACATTGTATTCTCTTCAAGGTCAATGTATCGTTCCGAAGATATGGTGCCCAGATCTGCTCACAGTGCTTCAAATGGGGTCTAATCAGGGTTTTGTGCATAACTCCTGTATCCCTGTACTCCAGTCCTCTATCTAGAAAGGCCAGCATTCCTTTAGTGATTATTTTCTGCTCATGATATTTTAAAGATCTATGTACCTGAATTTCAAGTCCCTTTGGTCATCCACTATATTTCATTTAATTCCATCTCAAAAGTACACTGATCTATCCTTTTTTGATCAAAAATGGATCGCCTCACATTTGCTTACATTGAACTCCATTTGCCACAGTTTTGTCCATTTTGTAAATTTATGCTATTATCTACAGTATCTACAATCCTGCCAATTTGAGTACCTATCCATTATCCCTACTTTCTGTCACCTGCCACTCAACCAATTTCCCAGCCATGTCAATAATTTGCCCTCAATTCCATGACCTTCTATCTTAGTCAACAGTTTTTTATGTGGGACTTTATCAAAAACCTTCTGGAAGTTCATACAAGCAACACTCATAGACATTTCCCTGGGAATGAAGCATCAAATTAAGGAAGGACTGCTAAAACTATACAAGACACCAATTAGAGAACACATGACACTAAAGTTGGTGTAGTGGTGGACAGTTTGGAAGAATGTTACAGGTTGTAGGGGGACTTGGATAAACTACAGAATTGGGCTGAGAGGTGGCAAATGGAGTTCAATTCAGCTAAATGTGAGGTAATGCGCTTTGGGAAGATTAACAGGAAGGCCGAGTACTGGGTCAATGAAATATTCTTGGTAGTGTGGATGTGCAGAGGGATCTTGGATTCCATGTACATAGATCCCTGAAAGTTGCCACTTAGGTTGATAGTGCTGTTAAGAAGGCATACAGTGTGTTAGGTTTCATTGCTAGAGGGATTGAGTTCCAGAGCCTCAATATTACACTGCAATTATACAAAACGCTGGTGCGGCCTCACTTGGAATATTGTGTAGAGTTCTGGTTGCCATATTTCGGGAAGGATGTGGAAGCATTGGAAAAGGTGCAGAGGAGATTGCCTGGTCTGGAGGGAAGGTCTTATGAGGAAAGGCTGAGAGACTTGGGTCTGTTCTCATTGGAAACAAGAAGGCTTAAGAGGGGATTTGATAGAGACATACAAGATGATCAGAGGATTAGATAGAGTAGACAGTGAAAGTCCTTTTCCTAGGATGATGGGGCATAACTACAAATTGAGGGGTTTATATTAGATTAGATTACTTTACAGTGTGGAAACAGGCCTTTCAGCCCAACAAGTCGTCCACACCGACCCGCCGAAGCGCAAACCTCCCATACCCCTACATTTACCCCTTACCTAACACGATAGACAATTTAGCATGGCCAATTCACCTGATCTTTGGACTGTGGGAGGAAACCGGAGCACCCGGAGGAAACCCACGCAGACACGGGGAGAATGTGCAAACTCCACACAGTCAGTCGCCTGAGGCGGGAATTGAACCCGGGTCTCTGGCGCTGTGAGGCAGCAGTGCTAACCACTGTGCGACCGTGCTGCCCACAGAGAGTAAGTGTGTGGAATGCTCTATCTGTCAATGTAGTTAACTCAGCCACATTAGGGAGATTTAAACAATCCTTGGATAAGCACTTGGATGATAATGGGATAGTGTAGGGGGATGAGCTGAGAATAGTTCACATGTCGGCGCAACATCAAGGGCCGAAGGGCCTGTTCTGTGTTGTTTTGTTCTATGTTTTATGTTCTATGGTACTTTCTGGACAATTTTGGTCAACTTATCGAAAGAAAGATAGATGGGTATTGGAGACAGTTGGTTGATTCTGAGTATGGTGGGACTGTCTTGCGTGGAGGGATTGTGTAGGTTGGGCCTGTACTCATTAGAGTTCAGGAGAATGAGAAGTGACCTTATTGAATATTCAGGATTTTTAAGCGACTTGAATGGATTCCCATTGGAAAAGTCTCAGGTCAGGGATGAACTGCTGAAGTCCAGGTCTGAGGCATTCAAGTTGGACAATGCTGACCTGTACAGGAAATCCAGGTATGACCTTCATAAGGCCATTAGAGATGCCAAGAGGCCAACCACATGGATGCCTGTTGTTTCTGAGGAGAATCGCAAGCAACAGTACATCCCTATCTGACTAGTTCAATAATTCTATGCTCGCTTTGAACAGAACAAAGAACAAAGAAAATTTACAGCCCAGAAATAGGGCCTTCGACTCTCCAAGCCTGTGCCGATCCAAATCCACTGTCTAAACCTATTGCCCAATTCCTAAGGATCTGTATCCCTTTGCTCCCCACCAGCTCATGCATCTGTCCAGATGCATCATAGATGAATCTACCGTGCCTGCCTCTACTACCTCTGCTGGCAACGTGTTCCAGGCACCTACCACCCTTTGTGTAAAGTACTTTCTCCCTTAAACTTTTCTCCTCTCAGCTTGAACACGTGACATCTCGTTATTGAATCCCTCACCCTGGGAAAATGCTTATCTCTGTTCACCCTGTCAATACTGCATGATTTTGTAAACCTCAATCAGGTCCCCCTCAATCTCCTTTTATCTAATGAAAACAAACCTAACGCACTCGACCTTTTTTCATCGCTTGCACCTTCCATAACAGGCAATAATCTCGTAAACCTTGGCTACACCCTCTCCAAAGCGTGCATATCCTTTTAGTAATGTGGCGACCAGATTGTACACAGTATTCTAAATGCAGCTGAACCAAAGTCTTGTACAATTTTAACACGACCTGCCAGCTCTTATACTCAATACCCCGTCTAATGAAGGCAAGCATACCATTTGTCATCTTGACTACTCTATCCACCTATGCAGCAACCTTCAGGGTACAATTGACCTGAACTCCCAGATCTCTCATCAACTTTTCCTAAGTTTACAGTATAATTCGCTCTAGAATGAGACTTTCCAAACTGCATCATAGAGCATAGAACATAGAAAAGTACAGCACAGTACAGGCCCTTTGGTTCACGAGGGTGTGCCGAGATTTAATCCTCATGTAAATCACCTCACATTTGCCCAGATTGAACTCCATTTGCCACTTCTTTGCCCAACTCTCCAGTCTATCTATATTCTCTTGTTTTCTTTGACAGTATACTATGTTTTTTGCTACTCCACCAATCTTTGTGTCATCTGCAAACTTACTGATCAGACCACCTATGCCCTCTGCCAGATCATTTACGTACGTCACAAAAGAAATTCAGTGAAAGAATGTCACCTATCCCATGAGCTTCAGAGGTAACTCTACCCATGGTCACTGCTGCAGATGTCAGATTACCCTTGTTTAGAGTGAACCCACTGAAAGTGACTGGCCTGGTTGGAGTCCCCAGCCATGCATTCAGATCCTGTGTGGACCAGCTGGCGGGAGTAGTCACTCATCTTTAACCTTTCCTTGCTATAATCTGAAGTCCCCACTTGCTACAAAAAGACCACCATCATCCTGTTGCCAAAGAAAAATTGTGCAGCCTATCTCAATGACTACCATCCAGTGGGTCTGACCTCCATAGTTATGAAGCACTTTGAGAGGATACTCATGGCTAACATCAATGCCAGCCTATCAGATTGCCTTGATCCTTCACAATTCACATACCAGTACACCAGTCTATAGCAGACACCATCTCCCTGGCCTTGTACTCATCCCTGGAAAATCTGGATAAGAAGGATACATACATCAGGCTCCTATTAATTTACTACAGCTCCGTTTACAACACCATAATTCCAAACAAACTCATCTCGAAACTCTGAGACTCTCAGCTCCCCCTCTGTAACTGCATCCTCGACTTCCTCACCCATAGACCACAATCAGTAAGAACAGGCAACAATATGGCTTCCATCATAGCCCTCAACACTGGATCTGCAAGGTCACAGACTCAGCCCTCTACTATAATTCTTCTACACTCACAACTGCGTGATCAAATTCCACCCTAACACCATTTACAAGTTTGCTGATGACACCTACAACTGTAGGTCAGATTTCAATGCCAGGGATGAGTATAAGGCCAGGGAGATGTTTAATCAGTAATCAGTAGCCTCGATGGCCTGAATGGCCTACTTATGCTCCTTCACCTCACCGCTATATTGAGTTGCTCTTGATACCGAGATGGGTTTCTGATCATTCTGAGGAAGGGTCACTCGACCCAGAGCGTTAACTCTGATTTCTCTCCACAGTTGTTGCCAGATCTGCTGAGTTTTTCCAGCAATTTCTGTTTTTGCTTGAGATGCGTTTCACCAGACTTCTCATCTGATTTTGCCAAACACCTTGCCATTGAACACTTCACTCAGATGCCTGCAAGATTCTGCCATATGCTTTTAATTCAGCAAGATCTTTTGTCCAGGATATCAGAGTGAACTCTCTGTGTGTTCTTAAAATACTGAGTCAATTACTTTGAAAAGATGGATAATAGCTTATGCAGGTTGAGAATAGGTTAACACTGTTGCTATCTGGACACCAGCACAGCTCAATGTAGCTTATGTGTTGGTTGCCCATTGGAGTCTCAATAAAGTTCTTCTCTGGCCAGGTTCGCTATCTTCTACACAAATGGGGCGAGAAAACTGATGCCCACACCCCCACTGTGATCTTGGACCTCTTGCCTAAGCTGTGTATGAGTTTTTCTTGCAATGAACTAGAGGGAGGGATTGAATATGATGTAAGTGGATACAAGAGCAGTTAGAGGTTCATACATGGGCAGGAGAGATGGTAAGGTGTCTCCAGTGAGACAGTGGGGAGTGCAGAGTTCAGGTAGGATTACTTATTGTAAAGGATGAGGTGGGTGAGAGACCTTGTTTGGACATAACGGACTTGATACTGTGAGTTGTAGTCCATCACTCTTGGTGAGATATATATACACGTGGTGGTAGAATGAATAATGACTTGGTGAGTATGAGATAGTAGAGAGAAAACAGTGTGACTTCCCCTTGTAGATGATCATTGACCTTATCCCCGCACGGCTGGGCATTCTCTTCATGCAAAGCATAGCACTGACCCATGACATTATATCACCAGGCTCCTGGGTCTGCGGTCGGGCCTCTCATGGCAGTTCACAGACAAAGGAAAGACCCTCCCTCAGCTTTCCTGTCCAGTAGAACCTTGAGATCTTTGCCAAGAATCATGCTTTCATTTGTGCCATTTCTTCAAGTTCAGAGGATGAGGGGATGATCGAGGTTTATAATGTTTGATGTGGTGCGCAGGTGGGCCTTCAATATGGCACCTGAGGTGTGGAAAACCGAAGCTCCCAATACTGGGGACCACTTCTATCTTAATCACCTAAAAGATTCAGCTGATAGCTCTCCCAACATGGTACATGTGTGTGTCTTTAGGAAAAAAACAATCACATCCCTGGACATTGCACACATGATGCTATGACATTTGCACACCATCCCAGTTTAACTGTACGTGGGTACATTTAGCACCAGACTACTGACTGTTCTAAAAATCTCTATATTGCTACCTTGCAAAGGCACTGAAACTGAACTGTGTTATCTAATCAAGCTTCTTGTATAAATAAAAGATATTTATTTCTTCATTTTGTGTTTTTTATTGTCCTGACAATGCAGCCTAACAACCTATTTGTTTTTATAATAGCCTCCTGGCACTGGTCATAACCCTTCAGTGTCTCATCCACTATAGTCCCTGGATTCTTTTCCTACACAGAGCCTGGAGCACACAATTCTACCTGGTGCATGCCCTTGCTTTGAGTTCACAGGCAGTCATTCAACAGTCATCATGACAGTGGAAATCGAGCATTAATACTGGAAAAATAATGGCCTCCATATAAGTTGGGGGATTTGGAGTCTGTACTGCAATATTCTCCCCTTGTGTATAATAGAATAAGTTCTTTCAAATGAATTTTTTTGTCAAGGTCGAAGTGCTTTATCATTCAATTGTATGGAAGCCAATTTTTGCTCTGTCTATAACAAAAGCTCTTTCTTGGTAAGAGGAATATTCAGTATTTAACAACTCCTTGCTCAGTGTAACTGGAACTAATCTCTGCATTGTCATTTACCACAATTATACTCAATGTGTTTTTCTAACACAAAAGTTTTCAAACTTTCGATCTTGTGTGCAAGCTCCCTTTTTACTGCTCAGTAAACAACAGAATGTCAGTTATACTGTCAATACAGTGTATTGCTTATATTCCATTATATGATGAGAATAGGAGAGCTGCTGGGAATGCCAGATTTAGCATTGGAAGAAAGGTTATTCATTTTATATTTTAAATTTCTCCATGGCAACAATCAGTCTAGTTCTGTGATTACTTGGAGGGTAAAATATGCATCTAAATAACACTTTGCTGGATTTCAGAACTTCCCAAAGTGCTTTACTTTCAATAAAGTACTTTTCAATTGCATTCACTTTTGAGCTAGGGGGAACACGTATTGGATTTTCAGGCAAGTAGCTGGGAGAATTCTCAGTGCATCCAGCCCATTGCAAATGGGCAGAGGATGGCAAAAGACTGTAGTTGGGTCAGTCAACTCAGGAAGGAGGTAGCCATTGCAACTGCCAGTAGAGTGGTCCATTTGAAAAGTGCACCTCAGTGCTATCCGATTTCATCCCACTTCTGATAAAGCTGTAAGGACATCCACACATGACTCAAGCTTCATCCATGCAACCTCATGCACCAGTCCCCACATGGTTCCTCTTGTCTCTGTGCCAGGTTAAGCACCTCATGCCTGCCATGTCAAACATATTCTGTGAAATTGTGAATTTTCTGAATCTGGCAGGAAAAATAGAAAAGCCATACATTACTTAGATGGAGGAAGATTTTAGAACTCGGCAGAATAATGCGAATAGGATGACCTAGTACACAAACCACAGAAATTTAGTACATTGGTGCAGCAAGTGGTCAGGAATGCTATTGTTTACTGCAAGGGGAATGTTCTTTGAAAGTAGGGGTATTTACTACAATTACATAAGCCACCGTTGAGAGCAAATCTGAAGCACTGTGTCCAGTATATGAATGATGTAGGTCTGTGCCCAGCATGCTGGCTGTTGTTATGATGCTCATACCCTGTGCCAAGCTGCCCAGACTGTTGATTATTAGGCTGGCTGCCTCTGGTCCTGAATATTTGGCTCATTACTCCTGTCAATTTTGGCTTGTATGCAAGAAGTGATTTTTGTGCCAGACAAGCTTGGAGAATGACCATCTCGAATGAACAGAAGCCCAAGCACTTCCAGCTGACATTCAAAAAGAATTATTGTCACTAACTACTGTACAATCAATGTTCCACCTTCACCATTGACCAAAATGCTATCTGGATCATCATGGTGACTAGATTAGGGTATTTCATGACAAGTAGTTCATTTTTTTGACTCCCATAATCTCTTTACAACATACCAGATATATATGTGTTATTACTTGTCTGGTATGGATACAGCTATAACATTAAGCACAACAAAACAGTCTGCCTGATGGATATTTCATGCATTTGCCAAAATATCCTCCACCTTCAGCCTGGAGTACTTTGTTGATGGGATGAACTCAGCACCTGACCATACTTTCTTTGCACCATCTTGTAACCTGCACCATCTGAGCAGCAGGTGATTGGGAATGCCTTCACCTCAAGTCACACCATTCAGACTGACATACCCAGAAACCATACCTAACAGTATTGGCAAGGGCTACCTTCATCATGCTTAGACCGTAAGACCATAGAAACAGAAACTGGAGCAGGCTGTTCGGCCCCTTGAGTCTGCCCCACCATTCAATACGATCATGGCTGATCTGACATTCCTTGTGCCCACATTCCTGCCCTTTTCCCATAACCCTTAATTCCACTACTGATGAAGAACCTATCTTAGCCTTAAATGTATACAAGAACTCTGCCTCCATAGTTCTTTATGCAAGGCGTTCCAATGATTCTTCCCACCATGTGGTCACTGCCTTTGTGTGCCTTTCTCCTTTTTTGAAGTACCGTTCTTTGATCCTTTTCCCCCCAAAGTTCTAAAACATTGCAACAGCTAATAAAACAGTAATTTCTGATCTGAGAATTCAAGCAAACCACTCCAACACTGAAAATACCTCAAAACAGGAGCAGTTCTTACCGCCACAGTTATTTCCCATCCTACATGTGAAACTTTAAAAGAGTTCAGAAATGATTTTCAAAGACGTTGCCAGGATTGGAGGGTTTGAGCTATTCGGAAAAGCTGAATAGGCTGGGGCTATTTTCTCTGGAGTGCTGGAGACTGAGAGGTGACTTTATAGAGGTTTATAAAATCATGAGGGGCATGGATAGGGTAAATAGGCAAGGTCCTTTCCCTGGGATGAGGGAATCCAAATCTAAAGGGCGTAGGTTTAATGTAAGAGGGGAAAGATTTAAAATGGACCTATGCGGCACCTTTTTCACACAGGATGATGCGTGTATGGAATGAGCTGCCAGAGGAAATGGTGGAGGCTGGTACAATTACAACACTTAAAAGGCATCTAGATGGGTACATGAATAGGAAGGGTTAGAGGGATATGGCAAATGGGACCAAATTAACTTAGGATATCTGATTGGTATGGACTAGTTGGACCAAATGGTCTGTTTCTGTGCTGTATGACTCTCTGATTCAAAACCCTTTGAGAGAAAAAAAATCCTCCTCATCTCAGTTTGTATTCTGAGATTATGCACTCTTATTCTAGACTCTCCCATGAGGGCAAACATTCTCTCAGCATTTACCTTGTCAAACTCCTTAAGAATCCTGAATATTTAACAAGATAACCTCTTACTCTTCTACATCCAGTGAGTAGAGTCCTAACTTGTTTAATGTTTGGTCATAGAACAATCCTCCATACCAGGAACCAGCCTAGTGAAACTTCACTGAACTGCCTCCAGTGAATTGATATGTTTCCTTCAATAGGAGGATCAGAATTCTGCAAAACACAAACTCATCATATTTTCGTGGGACCTAGGAATACTAATAAAGTTATAACCTTTATTCAGTTCATTCTTAGGATGTTTTGCTGGCTATACCATATTTATTGCCCATTCCCAATTGCCCAGAGGGTAGTTAAGATTCAACCACATCGTTATGGTTCTGGAGTCACATATAGACCAGACCAGATAAGAACAGCAGTCTCCCTCCTTAAAGGACATTAGTGAACCAGTTAGGGGTCGCCTGACAATTTCATGGTCTTTTCATCACAGTCTTAATTCCAGACTTTTTATTATTTAATTCAAATTCCACCATGCAGGACTTGAACCCAGGTCACCAGAACATTAACTAGATCTCTGGATTAATAGTCTAGTGATAATACCACTGGGCCATCACCTCCTCTTTATATCAACAATCCAAGAATAAATTAAGAAAATTAATTACATAAACTTAATGGGCTATTACAAAATTTTAATATCCAACTACCAAGTCCTATTTTTATAAAGCTTAAGTTAAAATCATTATTGCCAAGGACTTATTACTGGAATAACTTCATTCACAGTTCTGATAATAGGAAACTAATTTTCAAAAGATTTAAGTTCTCTATAACAATTTAATGCTAATAGCTGTTAAAGATCAGTAGAGGTGCTGCAAAGTTCTGATTTTCATTAGCTCAATTAGATAATGCACATCTTCCATTCTCTGGTTTAATTATTCTGCGATCACTCAATTATACTAATTTGAAGTTACTTGGGTATTAAATTAAATGAGTTTAACCGTTAGCTTTAGTACTGCATGTGAATCTAATATAGTAGCTTAATATTGCAATGCTAACAATATTTTGTATGTCTAAACACATTTTGCATTAATGTTCAGTTAACGTACATTGGGCTTCTGTTGAAGTTAAAAAGAAGAGTGATTTAATAAAGTGTTTACATGATTCAATATTTGCTTTTTCTTTTGCTATGCAGATATAATCCAACTTTTTTGCTCCAGTATGGAATTTACATAAGTTTGTCAAGGGAAAGTAGACAGCATAACTATTGACTTCAGATATGCCTTAATACTAATGCCTCAATTTTACAGTTTAGAGGTCCTGGAATGTGCTAATTGAATCAGCATATACATGCTACTAAGCCAATAACGTCTGTGTTGACTTGGCTGCTTCCACTGTATGGATGGTGTCTGTGGCCAAAGAACTTCAATAGTGTGAATTGGCCACTGGGTTGCACTCTGTTGAATGTCCATACTTCAGCCTCAAGTGAGACACAAACTTGGTGGGTTTCAACACAGGCAGCTAAGGACTTGTCACCAACAGCTATAATCTCTGGCAGCTAGTTGTTGTAGAATAAAGGAAATTACACCTTTACAGTTGGTATTCCTATCTGTACCGGTAGAATGTCTGATTGCAAAGATCATAGAATCCTTACAGTATGGAAGTAGGCCATTTGGCCCATCAGGTCCACTCTGTAACCTTGTATTTCCTATGGCCAATCCACCTAGCCTACATATCTCTGTACACTATGAACAACATAGCATAGCCAATTCACCTACTTCTTTGGACTGTGGGAGGAAACCTCATGTAGACATGAGGAGAATGTGCAAACTATACACAGACAGTTGTCCAAGGGTGGAATCAAACCCGTTTCCCTGGTGCTATGAGGCAGTAGCGCTAACCACTGAGCCACCATGCTACTCACGCTGCATAAAGATGTGTTGCATAGAGAGCAGCAATGTGAGCCTAACACATTTAGAACAAAACTTCAGTTCCTGAAAAAGGACTACTGGGAAGTAATATAGCAACTGCAAGTAGCTACTTAAAAAAACTATCCAGGGAAATGGGATCCATAAGCCCAAAATGGATCATCTATAATTCTTTGAGGAGAAAGTGAGGTCTGCAGATGCTGGAGATCAGAGCTGAAAATGTGTTGCTGGAAAAGCGCAGCAGGTCAGGCAGCATCCAGGGAACAGGAGAATCGACGTTTCGGGCATAAGCCCTTCTTCAGGAATCAACATGCAGAAATTGATCAGCATAGATGACAGCTGGTGACTGTGAGAGAACCATATGAACAAGCCATGGAAACACACTTGAGTATTCTTTCAACCAAAACTCAAAATATCAGCTAATTAAGCTTCGAGAGAAGTGGAATTCCTTGGTGAAGCTGAAAGCTGAGTAGCAGTCCAAGCTTGAGCAATTTGAAACTCAACAAGAATTGGCACAGTCGAACTACTTTCGTGAGACACAAGATCTAAAAGTCTAGCTGTTTAGCAGGCAAACAAAACAATCAAGCCTTACAGGCTAAAAACAAAAAGCTTGCAGAGGATTTATGGAAAATTAGTGTTTGCATATGATTTAAATGACAGAGAGGTATGTTGAGGGAGGTGAAACCCTTTCTGGTGCAGAAAGTTCAGAACTTCAAGAGCATAATGAGTGATTGTCTGATAAAATGTTCTGTTAGGATGACCTCAGCTATTAAATAATAAAGTCTGGTGAGTGAGAAGAAGGATCTGTTCTACCTTGTTAGTATCAGAGATCACCTACAGAATGAGATTGACTTTGCAGATCAGAGTATTGTATAGCAACTTTCCATAGACCCTGATCTGGCAATTCATTCTATCGTCAATGATGCTATCTTGCTTTCTCATGGAGCCCTGAATGTGATTGTCTGCACCACAATAGTCACCTGCTAGCTCAAGCATCAAACCTATAGGAAGAGAAATTCCTACCTGGAATTAATGGAGAAGTCATCACTTGCTCACCTTCAGAGTTGTTTTCAGAACACCTTCCACTCTTCTCTTCATCTATTAGCCTCATCCCTGGGCTAGAGAGCAAAGTGGAAGGAAAGGAAAATGAGAATTTTGATTCCATGTCCATCCTTTTCAAGAGCTTTGACAATTTGACTAAGAGAACAGAGAACACTCTTGGAGATTAATCCTTCAAGCAACAGAGAATTGTGGGGATGAGGGTGGTAGGAAGTGAAGTGAAGAGTTAAATGTTCAAAGCTGAATACGATTAGCAAAAAAGGAGACTGTAAAAGAAAGGGGGGAAATGTAGAATAAAAGGAATTGTACCTTTACTACTGAGTTACTGCATAGCTACTGAGCATGGATGTAGGAAGGTCTTTCATAATGATGTCTGATAACTAGAACTGGAACTGGTATCTGTAGGCTCCAGATAATATTGACCTCTTTATTCATCTTCTGTATATAGTTATAATTCATAAAACCTATTGTAGTACACTCACCAGAATGCAGATCTCACATTATTAGAATTGCTTGGAGGAACAGTGGAAGAGGCCAAGAGAAATAAAGGTTAACAAATCCCGTATCTTTGGGTTGTGAGTGCTAACGTGTGGCAGGTGTCCATCTGTAAACATCATGATGTAATCATCCAAACCTGGCTGTTTTGCCATGCTGTGATATTGTGCGCAGTTGAGAGTTCAATTCTTGAGCAGTTATCCTTGCTAAAGGTGAAACAACCATAGTTTCAAAGTCAGATTATAAACCTCATAGTTTTCTCTTATTCTTTTATGGGATGTGAACATTGTTAGTAAGGCTAGGATTTATTACTCAGTTCTAAGTATGCTTGAGAAGGTGGTGGTAAACTGCCTTCTTGAACTGTTGCAACTCATCTGGTATAGCTATGTCCACAGTTCTATTATGAAGGGAGTTCCAGGATTTAAACCCACAAACAAAATAAAGGAATAGTGATATAGTTTCAAGTTAGGATGTTTAGATTAGATTACTTACAGTGTGGAAACAGGCCCTTTGGCCCAACAAGTCCACACCGACTCGCCGAAGCTTAACCCACCCATTCCCGTACATTTACCCCTTTACCTAACACTATGGGCAATTTAGCATGGCCAGTTCACCTGATGTGCACATCTTTGGACTGTGGGAGGAAACCGGAGCACCCAGAGGAAACCCACGCAGACACGGGGAGAATATGCAAACTCCACACAGTCGGGAATTGAACCCGGGTCTCTGGCGCTACGAGGCAGCAGTGCTAACCACTGTGCCACCATGCCGCTCACGGTGTTGTGTGGCTTGGAGAGGAACTTGCAAGTCCTGGTGTTCCCACACATCTATTTCCCTTGTCATTTTAGTTGGTTGAGAAAGCAAGTTTGGAAGGTATTGTCAAAAAAATCTTTGTGATTTGTAGTCATGCATCTTATAGATGCACACACTTCTGCCATCTGGGTTAAGTGAACTTTTATGGTAGCGAATGTGTTGTCAATCAAAAGGGCTGCTTTGTCCTAAATGATATGAAGTTTCTTGATTGTTGGAGCTCCCCTGATGAGTGGAGAATATTTGATCATACTTCTGATTTGGGCCTTGTAACTATTGAACAAATTGTGGAGAGTCAGGCAGTGAGTTACGTGCTGCAGAATTCTCAGTCTCTGACCGGATCTTGTAGCCAAAGTATTTATGTGGCTAATCCAGTTTAGCTTATGGTCTATGGATATTTGGATGTTGATAGTGAAGGATTCGCTGATGCTTATGCCACTTAGTGTCAAGAGGATTTGATTTATTATTGTCACATGTACCTAAGTACAGGGAAATGTTGTTTTTCATGCAGTATAGCAGATCATAACATACAAAGACACAAAGATCATGGGGTGATTGAACAGAGTGTGGAATAACATTGTTCGTCATTTTTACAGACTCAGAATCGAGGCTTCAAAGTGCAGAACAATTGTAAGAAATATGATAATAAGATCTGGAGAGATATTGCAAAGAGTCACCCTGTATCAGCACCATCTTGACTCCTGTAGATGATTAGATTCTGTCTTGTCAGAGATGGTCATTGTCTGGCAGTTAAGTGATTCAAACATTACTTGAGTTGCACAAACGTTGCTGTCCATGCTTTTACCTGATGCAGTGCTTTCAGCCTTTTCTTGATAACATTTGAAATATATTGAATTTGAAAAATGCCATCTGCGATGGTAGAATGTCAGGTGAAGGACAAGATCCATTTTGGTGGATCACTCTCAGCATGGTGGTCCTTACCACCATTGAACCAATTTACATTCCAAACTTTTGATCTCCACATGTCTTTGACAGCGGTCTAAGACATTCGCCTCAGCTTGTCGGGGTGACCATCCTCCAAGGCGAACTTTGGGATAGGCAACAACGCAATGTGGCTGAGCAGAGGCTGACAGCTAAGTTCAGTACCCATGGGAATGGCCTCAACTGGTGACTACACACACACACACACACACTCATGCAGACCCTCTGTCATGCACAAGCTCTCTCTCATATGCTCACATATACACACCCTCTAAGTTCAGTACCCATGGGAATGGCCTCAACTGGTGACTACACACACACACACTCATGCAGACCCTCTGTCATGCACAAGCTCTCTCTCATATGCTCACATATACACACCCTCCACACTCACACCCATACACATACCCTCTCACAGACTTGTACCCCTTTACACTCACGCATGTACACCCTTTATATTCACACACATACACACACTCTCTCACAGACACTCACAGCCCCCCCCCCCCCCCACCCCACAAGCACACACACCCACACGCATGCACACACATACAAGTCTGTGGGGTGAATTTGTATTTGCAGAATTACATTCTATTTTGCTCAACAACTGCATGAATCCATGTAAGTTTCTGTAAATCCCTTTTTTAGAAATAGAATCAGTCCGAACATTATCTTTGCACCTTCAATGCATTATCTGAGCTGACATGGCACCTATTGTTAAAGTTCACTTGAGAATGTAACTTTAAAAAGTGTTCTGGGATTTACATATGAAAGAACTGAAACCAACATGGTCATTCTAAAAGATGAGAGACTTAATAAACAATCCAGGTCTTTTTCAATATATCATTTCAGTTGCATCACTCTGTAAACTTTTGCTATAAATTCTGTGTCTTAGGATCTTATACTCTACAACCACCTGATGAAGGAGCTGTGCTCTGAAAGCTAGTGCTTCCAAGTAAACCTGTTGGACTATAACTTGGTGTTGTGTGCTTTTTAACTTTAACTAAGAGAAGAAAGTGTGTTTGGAAAAGGGGTATAATTTTGAAGTTTGACAGACAACACGTAAAAGAGTGGAATGTATTGTGGACTTCAGGGCATTAAAAATAACATTTTACTTATAAGGTAGCATATGTAATTCATTTGGGAGGCAGAATCTAAAAGTCACTTGATATGTGGAATTGGTGATATGCATAAATCTGATGTTTAATGAATTATAGAATATCTGCTTGCTTTAGAGTAAGAAGTTGCTTCTGTGAATAACTAACCAAAATGTTGCATCAAATGTTACATCCTCACACGAAGCATGCATCATCAAAAGGTACACATCACAGGCATTAAATTCAAAAGTCATACAGAGAATTTCATACCAGTAAAGGAAAAGTAACTATTTTTGGTATAGTTAGCTGGCACAGAGGGAGACTGGATGCACTCTTTCAAGTATAGGCTGTTGAACCAGCAGCATCATAGTGCAGTCAATTTATTCCAAGCACATTGACTTAGAAGTTGAAATGATCATTGATATTAAATATATACCACAAATGGCGGCACGGTGGCACAGTGGTTAGCATTGCTGCCTCACAGCACCAGCGTCCTAGGTTCGATTCCAATGTCAGGTGACTGTCTGTGTGGAGTTTGCACATTCTCCCTGTATCTGCGTGGGTTTCCTCCTACAGTCACAAAGATGTGCAGGCCAGATGAATTGGCCATGCTAAATTGCCCATAGTATTCGGTGCATTAGTCAGATGGGTCTGGGTAGGTTGCTCTTTGGAGGGTCGGTGTGGATTTGTTGGGCCGAAGGGCCTGTTTCCACACTGTAGGGAATCTAATCTAATCAAATATTTGAAAAAAACCCAGCAGAGTTGTTTGGGAGCCCAATATTTATCACTGAAATGAATTATCTGGTCACAGATTTCTCTTCTGTTTGCGCTTCTTTATATCACAATAAGTATCTACATTTTAAAAAAATACTTCATGTGTTGTACACTGCCTAATCATGTGGATTAGATGGATCAGGTTGACTTTTCTTGGCTTTTTTTGACAATTATACGTCATAATTAATTTACTCCATGTATATATTCTAATATAGTTGATCAACTATGAAAAGTAAACTCCAAATACATGAAGGTCAGAAAAGTAAAGTTTATTAAAGCAACAATCCTGATATAATTTGTTCTAGTATCCAGACTTACTGGCAGTAGTTCAGATCATTGGCTCCAACAACATTAATAACACATGGCTGTATTTGGACAGTAAGGGATGTTGTTTGAAATTTGAGCCAATATATTAAAGCACTGCCAATAAGTCTGGGTACTGTTAATAAAGGGTATTAAGATGGATCTGATTGTAAGCAATATTCTTGCTTTAGTGATTTCCACATTTTTGATTTTTTTTCAGCTGGTCAACCTTACTTTTGACAAGGATAAGGTAATTTTTATTTACGAAAGTGTTATCCTTTGTTGTTTCAAAAACATTATGCACAGCAGGGTAATAGTTTTATACTATTCAATTAAATATGACAACAAATAAATGTCAGGAGAATATTTGCACTTGTAAATTATATATGAATTAAATCTTTTTCTAAAGCACCAAACAGAAGCAGGTTTTGTGATGCCAGTAAATTGATGCCAGTCTGATCGAATATAATTCTACAGCATTTTAATTTGTAACTGAACTTGCCTAAATCAATAAGAAAAGCCCAACCAAGGGTTCATTCAATGTCATAAACTGTCAAACATATTCAGTCGCTTTAGATTAGAGATTGAAAGGGCAAGAAACAAGGAGGAAATAAGAGTAAAATAAAAAAAGGGTATAAACTGGTGGCTTTTCTCTAAATTAAGCATATGGAAGTGTTGCTGCGATGTGAGTCTTGTTAATCTGATTTACCGAGATGACATATGAACACAGTCTTGAAGTACTGTAAGGTTGAGCATGTGCAAACATCGTGTTGCAAGCAGTTGGCTATTTCCATAGTACTGTCAAAGACAGCTAAACTGTATTGAATCAACTGAAAGGATCAGTGAAGAATAAGAACTTCTGTGTTAGCTGATATTCTACCTATTTAGTCCTAATACAAAGACACACTGATCGTGCTGTATGCCAAATGCTGTCTAATTTCCTTTAGAAACTGACAGTCAATTGAGTAAAAGCCAACATACCAACGACAGAAGAGACAACGCTGACCTTCATGTTAGTAATTGTTATTGGCTTATTTAATAGAAACATATGGTGTACAGAGTATCCAAATCATCTTGCTGAGCTATCGTCATCTGAAAATAAAATCTATTTATTAAAGATCAATTTTCTGGATTTGAATCACTTCATTTGAATAAATTTATTCAAATAGAGAATTAATTTAATCCAACGACTATGTAAGGAGAACAAAAAATATTTAAGGCTAAATACTAAGCCAATCTTGTTCAGATGTACTGCAGTAACTCACCAAGGCTCCCCTGACAACAACTTTGAAATGTATAATTTCTGCTGTCTGGAAGGACAAAGGTAGCAGGGAGCATAACAAATTCTCTTCCGGGTGACATACTATCCTGATTTGGAACTATATCACCATTCCTTCACAATTGCTGGGTCAAAATCCCGGACCTGTGTTTCTAAAGGACTGGTGGGTATACCTATAACCCAAGAGTTGCAGTGGTTGAAGAAGGCAGCTCAATACAGTAGTGCCTCGATTTACAAACTTAATCCTTTCCTGGACCCGGTTCGTGAACTGAATCAATTTTTTCCATTGTTCGGATAGCGTAAGAATGCTTGGACGTAGCAATGAATACTGTTCACAGCGCACACGCCAAAGATGAACTGAATGAGATCACGTGGGGCCCAAGAGCTTTTGCGTTCGACAAGCGCGTAGCAAAGCAGAACAATGAAACCACGTGGTCACACGGGCTTTTTGCATTCATACCTTCGTTCGTACCTTGAATTTCGTATGTACGTTGAAGCAAAATTTTACATGCAGTCCTGTTCGTAAACCGATTTGTTCGTGAACGGGGTCATTCGTATGTCGAGGCGCTACTGTACTACTTTCTCCAGGGCAATACGGATGGGCAATAAAATCTGACTTAGCCAGTGCACCCAGATCTCAATAACAAAATTGAGGGAATCCAGTGATCCACCAAAGGTATCTTGAGTTTGTGATTAACTGCCTGATTTATTATTAAGGTGTAGGTTTCATTCATCAACTAACATTGATATTGTATCAGTAATCTATTGTAGATTAATGTTTCCACTGGTCAACAATGGTTCTTCTCAGGTTGTGAGGACAGTTTTACCACTCAAGATGACTGTGTGGTCCAGTGAATCATAGAAGCCCTACAACGTGGAAGCAGGCCATTCAGTTCATCAGGTCCACACTGACCATCCAAAGAGCAAACCACCCAGACTCAAACCCCTACCCTATCCCTGTAACCCTGTATTTACTCTGGCTAATCCACCTAGCCTACACAGCTCTGGACACTAAGGGAAATTTAGCATGGCAATTCCAACTAACTTACATACCTTTAGCCTGTGGGAGAAGCACCCAGAGGAAATCCCTGCAGACACGGGGAAAATGTGCAAACTCCACATAGACAATTGCCTGAGGGTGGAAGTGAACCTGGGTCCCTGGCACTGTAACACAGAGGTGCTAACCACAATGGTTGACATTACTTGAAAATCTTCTATTTGACTTGAGATTCTTCACTGCTTTAGTTTGCTTCTATAAAAATTAATACATTGAACCAAATAAGGAAATATATGGTATTCATTTTACAAATGTTTCCAAAAGCAGAGGTCTGTGAATCTTTCAAGTAAACAAATCCAATCTGCTCAATCGAAAACCTTTTCCACATTGATTCAAATCATCAATGTGGTTCAAAACATAGTGGACAAGAGCGACCTGCCACAATGCACTCAGCATCCAATGTTAACAATACTGAAGTCCATCTGATCAAGGTGTACAGCTTCAGGCTGTTGTAGTTTATTTCTTTTGGCCAGCACCTTGGCCAAAACCCTGAAATTACAGCTGAGAAATGGGAAGCAGAGCCAAACTTTCCCTGGAGGTCCAGCCGCTCCAGAACTCATTTAGCCAGAACTACAGCAGAAATCTTATTTACTCATATATTAGAATACATAAAAAAAGTTAGACGTAACATTAAAAAAAAATTCAAACAGGGAAGAAGAGACAGAAAGTAACATCCTTACATTTTAAAATTTAAAATGGCAATGTCGATCTTATTTTAGTGTGAGCAGGACAATGTACAAACACTTGAGAAAGTCAACACTATCAGAACTTGCTTGATTGCAATCCTTTCCAATTGCATCAGGGTAGAATCTTGTTGTGGCTTACAGGAGTTTTATTGCTGGCTGAAGAGCGAGTGAGAGTTCCACAGAGATTCTTTTCAGGAAGCCTTCCAACAATCTGTCAGTCTGGTAGTGGTGAATTGACCTGCAGGCCTTCCTCTAGAATCAGCATCCCAGGGTGAAAGTCATATCCAGCGAAAACTGCCATTGAATCAGAGCATGGGAGGATTTGCACTCAACAGCGCCACCCAGGAGGTTGTGGCTGCTACTGGAACGATATCTTCCCTGGTGTCCCGGCATCACAGAGTCTCAGGCTACAGGGAATTCCTTATTTTATTCCTTTGTGATATATGGGCATTGCTAGGCTAGCAATTATTGCCCAGACCTAATTGATCTGGAAGAATTGGGAGTGAAATTTCTTCTAAAACACTACAGTTTTGGAGTGCAAATACATCTACAATGCTGCCAGGAAGGGGCCAATGAATCCACAGTGAGGTGTTAGGTGTCCAGCAGATGTCAATAAGACAGACAATGGGCACCGAGTTCCCTCATGACCACATATAGGTAGATTGGCGGCGGGGGTGGGGGGGGATAGCGGTGGGGGAGGTGTGTGTTTTCTCTGTGGGATTTTTTTTAAGAAAAGATAATTTCTGTACATGACTTAATGTGTGGAAAGTTTACAAACTATGCATTCTTTGACATTGCTGCAGTCTTGAGAGGCATAGATAGAGTGAATAGTCAGAGGTCATTTCCCAAGGTGGAAAGGTCGACTACAAGAGGACAAAGTTAAAAAAAATCACACAGCACCAGGTTATAGTCCAACAGGTTTATTTGGAAGTATAAGCTTCCTTCATCAGGTAACTAGTAGGGCAGGATCATAAAACACAAAATTTACAGTAAAAGGTCATGGTGTCAAGCAACTGATATAATATAATATACACACCTAGATTGCTGTTAAGTCTTTCATCTTTTAGAATGGGTTGCAGGTTTCACTTCATTAATATGTGAATCCCAGAACTTCTTTCAATTCACATTCCCGAGATAACTTTAGGTTTTATTTTTAAAAAGTGACATCTCAGCTCAGACAATGCAATAAAGGTGTGAGGTTACAGTCTGTCTGTTTCCCAATCTTGAGTCAGACTGGTTCTATGTCCAAAGTAGGAATTTCTAAAATGTCACATGGATTGACCATTTGCAGATTGTGTGCTTTTTGAACAAAACAAAATGTATCTGTAAATACAATTCTGCAAATGTAACATTTTATAAACTCCTACTTTGGAAATAGAACCAGTCTGACTCAAGATTAGAATGCAGACAGACTCTAATCTTTAACATATTGTCTGAGCTGGGATGTCACCTCTTTTTATAAAACCTTAAGTTATCTCCAGAATGTGAATTGAAAGAAGTTCTGGAATTTACATATTAAAGCATCGAAACCTGTAACCCATTCTAAAAGATGAAAGACTTAACGGCAATCTAGGTATGTACAGTATATTGTATCAGTTGCATGACACTGTGATCTTTTGCTATAAATTCTGTGTCTTATGATCCTGCCCACTGGTTGCCTGATGAAGGAGCAGCGCTCTGAAAGATATTCCTTCCAAATAAAGCTGTTAGACTATAACCTGGTGTTGTGTGATTTTTAACTTTGTCCACCCCAGTCTAACACCAGCACCTCCACATCATAACTACAAGAGAGCACAGGTTCAAGGTAAGAAGGGGAAAGTGTAGGGGAGAAGAGTGGGGAAAATTTTTCACACAAAGGGTGGTGGATGTTTGGAATGTACTGCTAGTAGAGGTGGTGGAAGTAGGCACTTTAGCAACATTTAAAGAGCATCTTGGCAGACACATGTATAGGAGGCGATCAGAGAGATAGAAACCGTGTATGGGCAATAGTGGGTCTCAATAAGGATTACAAATCGGCACAATCTTGGTGGGCTGAAGGGCCTGTTCCTGTGTTATATTGTATTGTATTTTAGAAAGCTATAAATTATGAAAAGAATTGAGTACAAATAAAAGGGCATCGTTTCTAAAATAAATTGTACAAAAGAGCATTTTAATTCGAATAATAAATGAATTCCATGACTAAAAAAAAAAGAAATGGAGATGCAGTTCCAAACAAGATAGTGTGTCAGAAGTGGAATTAAGTAAATTGCTTCTTTATTGACCCAATGCAGACACAATGGGCTAAATGGCCTCATTCTATTTTGTAATGTTCTCTGATTCTTTAATAATGTTCATCATAAAATTTTTTTGAGAAATATGTTTATTTGGTACAGGTTTAGGAAGTTGAAGACAGACAGAGTCCTCGAAGAATATAAAGATGGCAGGACAGAACTTAAACAAGGAATTACAAGGACTGAAAGGGGCCATGAAGTGGATTTGGCAAACAGAATTAAGGAAAAATCCTAAGGTGCTTTATACATATATAAGGAGCAAGAGAGTAACCAGGAAAAGGATAGGTCCACTCAAGGACAGAGAAGGGAATTTATGTATGGAGCTGGAGGAAGTCGGTCCCTGCGGGGTATGTTGATATTCTAGGGCATGTCAATATAAACAAGGAGGAAGCGATGGGCGTTTTGAAGGCCTTGAGGCAGACAAGTCCCTGATGGGATTTATCCCAGAATGTTGAGGGAGGCAGTTGAGGAAATGACTGGGCCTTGTATGAAATCTTTGTATCCTCTATAGTCACAGGAGAGGTCCCAGAGAATATCCAACACTATTCTGTTGTTTAAAATGGGCAACAGGGATAATCAAAGAAATTATAGGCTGATAAGCTTTATATCAGCGGTATGGAAATTTTTTGAGATGATTTTTAGGGTTAAGGTTTACTCACATTTGTAACATTAATGATAGGCAGCATGGCTTTGTGTGACAAAGGTCATGTCTGACAAACTTGATTGGGGTTTTTGAGGAAATAATAAGGTTGATTGATGAAGGCAGGGTGGTCAAACATAGATTTTGGAATGGTCTTTGACAAGGTCCCAACAATTAGGAGTAAGTGAGAACTGCAGATGCTGGAGATTAGAGTCAAAAAGTGTGATACTGTAAAAGCGCAGCAGGTCAGGCAACATCCGAGGAGCAGGAGAATCAACATTTCAGGCATAAGCCCTTCATCAGGAATGTAGGGGGGAGGTGAGGAGGGGGCTGGCAGGAGAAGGGTGATTGGAGATAAATAGGAGGGTGGGGCTGGCACGGAAGGTAGCTAGGAAGACAATAGGTAGATGCAGGTTGGGGGGGTGATGGTGATAGGTCAGAGAGGGTGGAGTGTATAGGTGGGAAGGAAGATGGACAGGTAGGACAGTTCAAGGGAGCAGTTGGAGGAGAATGTAGATGGCCTAATTAGTAAGTTTGCAGATGACACAAAGATTGGGCGAGCTGTGGATAGTGAGAAGGATTGCCAAAGGATACAGCAGGATATCGATAGGCTGGAGAAGTAGCAGGTGGAGTTTAATCAGGACAAATTCAAGGTGATGCATTTTGGAAGATCTAATGCATGAAGGAAGTGTACAGTAAATGGCAGAACTCTTAGTACATCAACATAAAGAGGGATCTCGGCATACAGGTGCACAGCTCTCTGGAAGTGACAACAGAAGTGGATAAGGTGGTCAGGAATGCATATGGCATGCTTGCCTTCATCGGTCAAGGCATAGAGTATAAACGTCAGTCATGTTGCAGCTGTATAGAACTTTAGTTAGGCTACATTTGGAATATTGTGTGCAATTCTAGTCCAACACAACAGAAGGATGTGGAGGCTTTGGGGACAGTACAGAAATGGTTTATCAGAATGTTGCCTGGTTTGGAAGGAATTAACTGTTGACTTTTTTTCACTGAAATGTCGAAAATGTTCACAAAATTATGAGAGGCCTGGTTAGAATGGATAGTTGGAGTCTTTCTCCAAGGCTAGAAATGTCAATTACTACAGGACATAGGTTTAAGGCAAAAGAGGGTGAGTTAAAGGAGATGTGAGTTTTGTTTTTACACAGAAGGTAAGTCCCTAGAATGCCCTGCCAGAGGTGTTGGTGGAAGTGAATGCAATAGCAATATTCAAGAGGCATCTTGACAGATACATGAATACGCAGGGAATAGAGGGGTATGGACCAAATGGATGCAAAAGGTTTTTGGTTAAGAAAAGCATCATGTGTCAGTGCAGTCTCAGTGGGCCGAGAGGACTGTTCCTGTGATGTATTGTTCTTTGTTCTTTTTATTAACCTGGTAAATCAGGTTCATGGGAGTGTTCATCAGGTTAAGTTAAATGGCATTTTAACCATAGAGATCTGATGCTAGCAGGTTTACTTTTCAAAGTTCTGATCACTGAATCATGTTTTTTTAGATTAGATTACAGTGTGGAAACAGGCCCTTCGGCCCAACAAGTCCAAACCGACCCGCCGAAGCGAAACCCACCCATACCCCTACATTTACCCCTTACCTAACACTACGGGCAATTTAGCATGGCCAATTCACCTGGACTGTGGGAGGAAACCGGAGCACCCGGAGGAAACCCACGCAGACACGGGGAGAACGTGTAAACTCCACACAGTCAGTCGCCTGAGGCGGGAATTGAACCCGGGTCTCTGGCGCTGTGAGGCAACAGTGATAACCACTGTGCCACCGTGCCGCCCACCTAAGCTTAGATTCCCTGCAGCGTGGAAACATTCAGTAACCCACCCAGACCCATTTCCCTCTGACTAATGTACCTAAGACACTGGGGTAATTTAGTACGACCAATTCCCCTGGCCTGCACATCCTTGTGATTGTGGGAGGAAACCGGAGCAAATGGAGAGAATGTGCAAACTCCACTCAGAGAGTCGCCCGAGGCTGGGATCGAACCCAGGACCCTGGGTGCTGTGAGGTAGCAATTCTAACTACTGAGCCACCATAATGTATGATAATGTTAATGAACAAGATTCTGTATTCATATCATACTTCAGCAAAACATCAAGATACTTCACAAGAGTCCTATCGAAGAGACTTTGACACTTAAACATCTAGGGAATATGATCATGGGCACCAAACATTTGGCCAAAAATGTAAGTTCTAAGGAACACCTATAAGGATGAGAGAGAAAGAGAAGAGTGAGATGGAGGGAATGGCAGAGTTTAGGATTCTTTACAATTTACAGGTACCTTTGATAATATTGTAAGAAATTTGACAACTACTTCACATTTAGAACAAATCATAAAATGGAAAGAGCAAGATTTAATAGAAGAATAAAATATCCAGGAGAATCCAATTGACAATTTCACAACTGATACTTATACATTGTCAGGATTTTGGGACTATGGAGATTTCCAATTAAATCATTACTACAAGACAGAATTGTCATCGGAAATTTTGGTACATCTCTTTAAAATATATTACATTCAAATGAAGATCTCATGCAGGAAAGAGCTATCCAGCTGGTTGTAGAAACTGAAGAGAAATATAGTATTTTATCTACTTTCTACGAAAACATCACATGATCGACACAAACAGTTATAAAATGCTTTGATGATAAAACTCGCTGCTCCAGATGAGAGGTTAAGAAGCTCTCAAACAGAAACAATTTCTGGCTTTATTACACCTGTGTAAGCTTTGCGGGGAAGTGCAGTATTTCCAGGGGTATTTTAAAAATCGCTTACAAAGAGTGTGACACTATACAGCAAAGTTAAAAGTCACACAACACCAGGTTATAGTCCAACAGGTTTATTTGGAAGCACACTAGCTTTCAGGTGCTGCTTCTTCATCAGATGGTTGTGAAGCAGGACCATAAGACACAGAATTTATAGCAAAAGATTACCGTGTCATGCAGCTGAAATGATATATTGAACAAACCTAGATTGTTATTAAGTCATTCATCTTTTAGAATGGACTTACTGGTTTCGGATCTTTAATATGTAAATCCCAGAACTTCTTTTAAGTCACATTCTGAAGATAACTGAAAGTTTTATAACAAAAAGTGACATCTCAGCTCAGACAATGCCTTAAAGGCAAAAGCCAAAGTGAAAGATCACCCCTAAGAGAATGAATTGGGTGAAAAAAAATGGAGAACGAGGAAAGGGCAGAGGAATTAAATAAAAATTATATTCCAATTTTGGAGTAGAAGACACCAATTGCATTCCAATATTGCTAAATATTTGTGGGCCCAAATGGGGAGAGAAAATAAAGACAGTAACTTTCACTAGAGGAAATGTACCAGGGAAACTAACGGATAAAGACAGATAAGTCCACTGGACCTGATAGGATACATCCGAGGATAATAAACAAAGTACTGATAGTAATCTTCTAGGATTCTGAAAATGCCCCAGAGGATTGGAAAGCTGCCAATGTAGCACCTTTATTCAAAAAGGCAAGGAGACCTAGAACAGATAACTCGAGGCCAGTTAGCTAAATATCGATTATTGGGAAAATGTTAGAGTCTATTACAAAGGACATAATAGTATAAAATATAAAAAGAGATCATGTGATCAAATAGATTCAGGAGAAAGTGAGGACTGCAGATGCTGGAGATCAGGGTCGAGAGTATGGTGCTGGAAAAGCACAGTAGGTCAGGCAACATTCCTGATGAAGGGCTTATGCCCAAAATGTCAATTCTCCTGCTCCTCAGATGCTACCTGATCTGCTGTGCTTTTCCAACACCACACCCTCGACTCAAATAGATTCACCCTGGCTTCATTAAGCGGAGGTCATGCCTAACAAATATACTGGAATTCTCTGAGGAAATAACATGAGGATAAATAAAGGAGAAACAATGGATAAAATATATTTGAATTTTTCAAAGACATTTTACAAGATACTGCACCTTAAGGTACTTAATAAGTGCCCATTGTAATGGAGTTAGTATATTAGTGTTAATCAAAGATTGGCGAACTAATAGAGAGTTGTGATAAGGGAATTTTTTTCGGAATGGTTACTTATAACTATTGGAGTGTCACAGGGATCAGTGCTATGACCAAAATTATTTACACTACATATTAATGATTTTCATGTACTATAGCAAAGTTTTTTGAAGACCAAAAATAAGTGTTAAAAATCACACAACACCAGGTGATAGTCCAACAGGTTTAATTGGAAGCACTAGCTTTCGGAGCGCTGCTCCTTCATCAGGTGGTAGTGGAGGGCTCAATCCTAACACACAGAATTTATACCAAATCAAAAATAAGGGGGAAGGCAAATGATGAGGATGACCAAAAGACTGCAGAAAAATGTAGACAAGTAGATAAAATGTTAGTAGGTGAAATATAATTTCAGGTAGCACTTTGGCAGAAAGAGTAGAGGAGCTGAATATTATTTAAATTGAGAAATCCTGCGGAAAGCTAGGAACAAAAGGATTTGGGAGTCCTCATCCATGAATCAAACAAAGCTAGCAACAGGTTCAGTGGATAATAAAGAAGGTAAGTTGAATGTTGGGCTTTATTTCAAAGGGGACGGAGTATAAAAGTAGGACAATTTTGCTAAAACTATACAAAGGACTAGTCAGACTGCAGCTGGAATATTGTGAACAGCTTTGTGCCCCTTATCAAAGGAAAGATATTCTTGAATTTGGGTATAGTCTAGAGAACTGCTTACTTGGCTGGTATCGGGTATGGAGCGATTGCTTTATGAGGAAAGGTTGAGTATGCTGGCCCCTGCTCATTGGAAATGAGAAGAATTAGAGGTGACTTCATTGAAACATATGATTTCTAGGGAATTTGGCAGGTTAGGTGCAGAAAAGTTGTTTCCCCTTGTGGGATAGATTATGACCAGCCACCCTAATCTCAGAATAAAGGATCACACGTTCAAGACAGTGATGAGGAGGAATTTCTTCTCTCACAGTGTGGTGAATTTGAATTATTTACCACAAAGGGT
>NC_057710.1:79101802-79116066 GCF_004010195.1 Chiloscyllium plagiosum | reverse complement strand
AATGCTTTAACGCCACAATCCAGTGTAATTTTGAGTTACATAAGGAATTTTTAAAAATTACTGGAAGAGAGTTTACTTTCTTTCTCAAGGGGTTTTCAAATCCAGCTTCAGCACTTCTACAAGGTGTCCCAGACCTGAAGGAGTGTCTGCTCTGGGTCAACAGCAATGTTGACCCCCCCACACCAAGAGTTCTCACTCTGGGCCTTCTGCAGCCAGGAGACCCCACTCTGAGCACTACTACCACCGCAGCTGATGAGCTGCTGAGTCACCAAGTCCACACTCCTGGCCTGCCACAGCCAGGAATGCTTGCAGTGGACACCCCCCACTGCTGCAGCCGATGACCTGCAGAGTTGACGCTTCAGGCCTATCACAGCTGGGAATCCCTGGTCCAGGCACCGCCATCTCCGCAGCCAACTTGCTGCACAATTGCTGGAGAAACTTAACAGGTGTGGCAGTATCTGTGGAGAGAGAAATCAGAGTTAATGCTCCGAATCTGTATGATTCTTCTCCAATTCTGAAGGGTCACTGCACCTGATATGTTAATACTGTTTCTCTCCCACAGACCTACTGAGTTGCTCCAACATTCTCTGTATTTGCTGCAGCTTTCTAGCATTCCCAGTATTTTGCATCATTTGTAGGAACCGTTCAGATGCCCTTGGTAATCAGATTCACCAGTGAGCGTGTATGTTCAAGTTCCATTCCTCATTCTGTTCGAAAAGGCACAGGACTGAAGTTCAGATTCAGGCAAGGAGCATGGCAGGCCTCGGTTTCACCCCAGCAATGTTATGAAGGCCAGATGATGGAGAAATGGTCATGGGATAACTGCTATGTGAACTTTGTGTAGATTGGGTTGTCCCTGGCATCCCCTTCATGTCTCTCCATGACCCTGGCATTCATGATAGGGTCAGGTCATTTGGATCTATGGTTGTCTCCTGATCTTCTGCAAAGTCCACCACATTTAAGGTGGGCTGATTCCCCCCAAACACTTGCTTTGCAATGTCCTCAGAACAGCATCTGAAGAAGTTCAAAAAAAGGGTCACAGGGCGTGAAACATTCATTCTGTTTTCTCTCCACAGACCTGCTGAATTGTTCCCAGGGTGGGGGGGGGAGCTGCACTGTTTGTGAGTGCAGTTTAGGTGGGAAACTTCACAACCTTTACAAAGATGAGCTCTCGAAGTGTCATGACATTCAATGCAGTGGCTTAGTGCTGCAAAGTAAGATTAGTATAGTTTTAGTGCATTTTTGGCAGAACAGACTCGGTGGGTGAAAGGCCCTCTTCTGTACTGTATAATCTATAAAAATTGCCTTTGATCCACATTTGCACCCTAAACAGATTCATGTTATATGTATTGCAAATGGACAATGAAATGATTGCAAAGAAATCTAGCTGAGGTTTCAAACACCTGATTCCTGTATTGGACCCTTCAAATCTCGAACATCTAGAAGACATGAATTCTGTGCTTTCACCCATTGAACTGACACTGACTCTGCCACCAAGGGTGGTGTCCCAGTCACTTTCCAGTTGTGTGTCACATCTAGACTACTGCAAGCAGTGGCAGGGAACATAGCTCATAGTGGACAGTGCTAGAACTAGGCACTGCTTAGTCGCCAGGAACTCCTCCAGAACTGTTATGTCCCTTTTTTATCTCATTCTATCCAAGTAGACCATTTCCCCCATCCTCCCCAATGTGGAGGCATACCATAATGAATTTGCACCCTCATCAATGGGCTGGACCCATGACCACTCATTTTGCAACTCCCTTCTTATTGTATTCAATTCGCCTGACCGCTTATGATCTCTCTATGGGACTAATCACTGCCGACTCCTTGGATTATAGTCAGATATGTTCATTAACCATGTCCAACCCAAATAGGCAACTTCTACAGCCAAGCTCTTAGACAGTGTACAGTCTGTGGTGTGACTGACAATACTGGAAACTCCTGGCTGACAGGAGCACTCTACTCCACTCCCCCCTGGTTGGACTGAGGACCAACCCCACCAACCTTTCAACAGAACAACTTGCTTGAATAAACATGTGGAATATGTGTCATGCAGGTGTGGCACATCTTGTAAGTGTTAGCTTGACATCTGCGTTCCATGCGGGGGAGAGGAGGGAGGTGCAAGTGCGAGAGCGAGATGGAGAAACCATTCAGTTCAAGAACACGGAACATATATCTGGGAAACCTCGGACAATACTGTAATTAAATATTGAGTGGTTACCTATTTTAACTATTTGTTTAATAAAACTTACAACTGTTTTATTGGTTTCCTGACTTGTGTCAGTTTGTTGGCTTGATATTACAATATATCTGGATACATATGTTTCAGTGACATCATGATTAAAGTGTTTTGATGTGTGCATTTTGTTCTAGTCTACAACACTACTATTTGGAACCTACACCCATGACAATTCCAATGGCCACTCTAACCCTGAATTCTCCAATAATCCTGTTTTGTGTTTTTGTTTGCTGCCATGACCCACCCCACTCAACCATTGAATCCCGAACCCTGTCTTTAGCTCTGTCCTCACTCAGAGTACAACATCCCCCTTTGAGAGCTCCTGTCACCTACAACATCTATCACCTTCAATTTGGTCTTCAGGATTTCTCCATTGAAAATACTAACCACACTCTAATCTTACATCCATCTTTCAATCCCTGCTTAACCATCCCGCTTCCCCCCCCACCCCACCAACCACCACCACCACTCCTATCCCTTACAGGATCAACACAGTCAGGATTCCCTTTCCCCCATCTCACCTTCTCCTGCACCAAGACCATCCTCTGTCTACCCTCTCCTTCCTCCACAACACCTCCCTGCACCCAAACACTGATCTTTCAACACGGCCATCTGTTTCCCTTCATCAAAAGTGCATGAAACCCAACTCATGCCCACACATCTAAACTAGCACAAAGCAGGTGGCGCAAACTTCTTGAATGCCATTGACTTCATCATGAGCAGAGGGAAGTCCACAAACAGGCTTCAGTGCCGCATGTTCATTCACCATTGGGAAATTGAAAACTAAATAAAACCCGAAATAACTGCTCCAAGAAAGGGTCATTTGACCAGAAATGTTCACTCTGATTTCTCATCACAGGTGTTGCAAAGATCTGCTGAGCTTTTCCAGGAATTTCTATTTTTGTATCTGATTGGGAAATTGAAGTTAAGTCAGCCCACATTCCATGTTATTTACTTTTGTGGGGTCCACAACATACCCCTGGAATTTTTGTGTTGAACTTCAACAAAGATTTTAAACCGACCACAAAGTTCAAAAGGTCTGTGCCCCTTTTTTGTCAGCTAATCAAACATGAGGAGAATGAGTATTAGGCATGTATCATGATAATGTAAAGTCATTTTTCTTACTAATATGAACATTGTCTACATTATATGATATTGATGCTTCTGTTCAGTGAGTGATGCATTCAATGTTGTTTTCATAGAATCCATGAAGTTAGTGGATATGTTCGACAATGCAGTCAAAATGATTGTCACTTTCCTTCAAGCAGGTTATAGTGACATACCTCCACCTTTATTTCAGTTAACTTTGCTCCAGTTTTCTTCTCTTCATCCCTGAAGGCCCTAGTTTAAAAGTCATGTTGTTTGTGTTAAATTACCTAATCTCAACTGAGAGAATCTACAGTTGGTCTCAGCTGAGCTGGACAAATCAGGAAGAGGATATGTCAGTCACAGCTCCTGTTGCTGATAGCTATCCAACATTTATTGAACATCGTTATCTCTAACTTCAGTCCCCAATGCCCATAACTGACTCATGCCATCACCCTTTCTCCATCTAACAGATTGTAGAAAGGACTGGGCCGCAGTCTGTCCCCAGGCTGTTGTCAAAAATATTTTGTGATTGCTTGATAAGTCAGTGTTTCTGCCGGTTAGTTCAAATCCTGCCCTTTTCACTTTCTGAGGAGAAGCGAATTCTCCTCATTGCCAATGTTATATTCATTTAACCTGATTAAACATTAACTGTTCTATTGATGTGAACAAACAAAATACAATATTGTAAGCTGAAAATATGTTGAGGTACGAAATGCTCAAGTGCATACAATCTGCATTTAAACACACAAAGCACAAACAGAATTGATTGGCACTGATTAGGGAAATAAAAAATACTCACTGGAGTGTCTGGTTCTTACTTTGATAAAGATAACAGCATTTCTTTGCCTTTCTGAAACAACCAGGTCCTGAAAATCCTGGAAAGGTCTGAGGGGGAGAACTAAAAGCAGCTGCCCTACACAGACTCTATTTGCAATTCCTTGCCAATAAATAAAACTGCTGGATTACCTTGACTACACCATTGTGATGCTCTGAAATCTATGTCATATCTAAGATTTCTTTTCTGTTTGCAAATTGCTCAAACAACATATGCAGTTCTTTGTGATGTACAGTATTCCCATAGAGTCATAAAGATGTACAGCAGAGAAACAGATCCTTCGGTCCAACTCGTCCAGGCCAGCCAGATATCCCAACCTAATCTAGTCCCATTTCCCAGCACTTGGCCCATATCCCTCTATACATTTTTTATTCATATACGCATCCAGATACCTTTCAAATGCTGTAATTGTACCAGCTTCCACCACTTCCTTTAGCAGCTCATTCCATACATGCACCACCCTCTGTGTGAAAACGTTGCCCTTTACGTCCCTTTTAAATCTTTCCCCTCTCACCTTAAACCTATGCCCTACACTTCTGGACTCCCCCATCCCAGTGAAAAGATTTTGTCTATTTATCCTATCTATGTCCTTCATGATTTTATAAACCTCTCTAACGTCACCCCTCAGCCTCTGATACTCCAGGGAAAACAGCCCCAGCCTACTCAACCTCTCCCTACAGTTCAAACGCTCCAACCCTGGCAACATCCTTCTAAATCTTTTCTGAACTCTTTCAAGTTTCACAACGTCCTTCCTATAAGAGGGAGACCAGGATTGCATGCAGTATTCCAAAAGTGGCCTAACCAATGTCCTGTATAGCCACAACATGACCATCTGTCACCCATCTCTAAATAGCTTACGCTGAGGAACACCTGCAATTATGTCTTGGAGCTAAGATAATTGACCTCCAACAACCACTGCCATCTTCCTGTGCTAGGCATTCCTCTCACCAATGAAGAGCCTACCCCAGATTCCCATTGACAAAGCACAAAGCTGAAATCAAATAAATAATAAGTGCAGCACCTATTGATAAAATAACCTATCACTGTCACAATTTACCATTCCCATTCTCAATACAATTTAGATGGTGATAACCCTCAGCAACCTGCAGCAAGTTTGCCAAAGCTAAAAATGACACCTGCAACTCCCTCATTTTACTTATCAGTTGCAGCTTCAAGTTTACTTAATCTGAACCACAGAGCATAATGTTTAACCTAATTTCAGATTTGGACAAAATTGGATCAGTTTTTCTGTTACACAGTCACAGTTAGCTTTCAATTAAAATTAATGACAATTAAATCCGGTAGACTGTAAAATATGTGGGCAGCTTAGATTAAATTGACCCCACTTTTTTTTTAAATTATTGAATTCAATGCTTATAGATTTATAGAGTTTGCAGAATTTAATCCTGATAGTTACATGGGACCACACATGGTTCTTTAATGAACAATTGAGATATTCTAAGAACATCACTAAGTTTGGGACAAGGCCTGATCTTTAAACCTCTTCTATAATGAAGATTGTTGGTGTGCAAGTCATTGGTAGATGGTTCTCCCAAACATCTGCAATACAGGGCATTCTGCTATTGCGCTCCTTTGTAACCTTGCACTATGGAAAAAAATCACGTTATGGAAAACTGCGACAGAAAATCATGCTGTAGAAGATCACGTGAGAGAAGATTGCTATACCCATTCAGCAGAAAGTGTGCACTATCCAAACACCATCCACAATTTGTGAATCATGTTATCACCAATCTGCATTGATGAAAAGCGCATTATACCAGAACAACCTGGCATAGGAAGGAGGGACATCCAGACATGTTCAGTAAGATACATCTTTGGCCAGGATCTCTACTATTTGCTCTATCAAGCATTGCAGGGTTCTGGGAATATATTTTGTGAACAATGGGAATGACTGAGGCTGTTTCAACTGAGGAGATCATAAGGAATGGCAGGAAAGTTGAGGACTGGATTTGTAATGACTGGTTTGATGTTTACTGGTCTACTCAAAAATCTCTAATAGGTTTGCCAATTTTTCCTTCTACAAGTGTCAAACTAATTGGTCCATAATTCTCCATTCTCTTTTTTATTTCATTCATGAGCTTGAGTATCACTGGCTGGGCTCATCCCTAGTTGCCGTTGACAAACTGCGGTGAGCTGCCTTCTTGTACCAATGCAGTCCATTTGAAGTATGTACACCAGCAATGTGATTAGGGCAGGAATTCCAGGCTTTAAACTCAGTGACAATGAAGGAACAATGATATATTCCCAAGTTAGGATGATAAAAGGCTTGGTGGACAACTTGCAGTTGGTGATGTTTCCATGTATCTGCTGCCCTTGTCTTTTTTGATAATGGTGGTTGTGGGATTGGATGGTGCTATATAAGAAGCCTTGCACATTTTTAAAAAATGGGGTTATATTTCCTATCTTCCTGTCAACAGGACTTGTCAGAATCTATAGAATTTTGAAAGATAATCACCAATGGCAGTGGCATCAAGATGGCAGTGGCAGGGTAGGGAGTGCTTGCACTCCTGGCACAGGCCTGCCACACCTTTAAAAAAAATTGTTGTTGCAGTGAGGAATACAGTGGATTCGGCCATTCTTCATAGCTATATCCTAGCTGGCCCTTCTGCTTCAGTGACAACATTGAAGACAAGGTAGGCAGGGATTCCAATGACCGGCCTGGGACTCCATTTTGGCAGCTTCAGTGGCAGTTTTCATCGGAGTTCATCTGAGACTCGATGTGGCTTCTGTTCGTCATCGTGGGGGTCTGGCTCAGGATTCCATCGAGCGTGTCAGGTCTTCAAGCACAGAGCGGTGAAATGGACTAATTTCTCTTTTTGAAAAATGTCTTCCATCTTTTATTATTTACTATCATGGAAGGACTGTTATTCTGAGCTTTCTTTTTCTTTACTTTTCTAATTTATTACTGTGATTTTACGTTTTAGAAGGTCTGTAATTCAGGACTTCACACTTCTTTCTTTTTCTAATGCATTTTCCTAAGAAGTTATACACGAGAATCTGTACCTCGGTACCGTTGTACCTAAGATGGCCCTGCATGTGATGACTTGTAAACTTTTCACTGTATTCATGTGAACACGTGGCAACAAAACTAATTCAGTTCAATGATTCAATGCAGCTGGTATCTCTACTGCAACATCCTTTAATACTCTGGAATGAAACTCATATTCATGAAGTAGATTTATTTACCCTCAATCCAAATTTTTAAAAAATCAAGCATTACCTCTTTACTAACATTTATTTCTTTTAGCTTTTCAAATATACAAGCCCTTGATCACCTAGTATTTGAGATTTCTGCATATTCTTCCATAAAGACAGCTGTAAATAACTTTAGCTTCTCTGTTACTTTCTTGCTCCCCACTCTGATGTCCTCACCTGTGATGGACACACAGTTATTCTTATCAGTGTACTGTTACTAATATACTGATGACATCCTCTATTAGGAGTACTAACATACCTTTTTTTCCTTTCTGTTTTTCTCTTCTAAATGTAGAATATTCTTGGGTATTCAGTTTCCAATCCCTGATCCCTTGTAGCCACATCTCTGTTATGGTAATAAAATCATATCCTTTCACCTAACTTTGTTCTTTCAAATCGTTAACCATTTTATCAATGCTGCACACTTTCAAATAGGGTGCATTAATTCAGCGATCTTAGCATCATTTTTCATCTTTATCTTATTTGTTTCTTTACATTTCTTTATCTGTCTTCTGCTTTTACTTACAATTCTCTCTTTACCCTTTACTAGTTTCCCGTCCCTTGAAATACGCCCTTTTAGATTCTAACCCAATTTAAACCGTCCTGCGCAGCACGAGTAAATCTCTCTGTGAGGATGGTAGTCCTGGTCCTGTTAAGTGGTTAACGGCAGCATGGAGGCACGATGGTTGGCACAGCTGCCTCACACACCAGGGAACAGGGTTTGATTGGACCCACGGGTGACTGTCTGTGTGGCGTTTGCTCATTCTACCCGATATCTGCATGGGTTTCCTCCGGGTGCTCTGGTTTCATCCCATAGTCCAAAGATGTGCAGGTTAGGTGAATTAGCCGTGGGAAATGCAGGGTCACAAGGAGAGGGTAGGGGAGTTGGTCTGGACAGGATGATCTTTGGAGGATCAGCGTGGAGTTGATGGGCCAAATAGTCTGCTTCCATAATGTAAGGATTCAGTAAGATGCATAACGTCCACTTTGTGCAGGTTCTACATGCCTCAGAATTGATCCCAGTTTACTAGCCATTTGTTTAACCACTCAATTCTCCTGTTTTTGAGCTGTTGGATTGTCATAACCATCTAACTGGTGTATTGATGCCATTTAGGGACTTGCCCAGTCTAACTTAGATGTGATTCTGGTACTAAACCAATGTTTTCCGGGACACTTGCATCAATCAACCACCGCCCCGTGGCCGAACATTTCAACTCCCCCTTCCACTCTGTCGAGGACATGCAGGTCCTGGGCCTGCTTCACCACCACTCCTTCACTAACCGACGCTTGGAGGAAGAATGCCTCATCTTATGCCTCGGAACACTTCAACCCCAGGGCATCAATGTGGACTTCACCAGTTTCCTCATTTCCCCTCCCTCCACCCTACCCAGTTCCAATCTTTCAGCTCAGCACTATTGTCATGACTATCCCACCTGCCAATCTTCCTTCCCACCTATCCACTCCACCCTCCTCTCTGACCTATCACCTTCATCCCCACCTCCATCCGCCCATTGTATTCTTTGCTACTTTCCCCAGCCCTACCCCCCTCCCATTTATCTCTCCACCCGGAGGCTCCCTGCCTTCAGTTCTGATGAAGGGCTTTTGTCCGTAACATCGATTTTCCTGCTCCTTGGATGCTGCCTGACCTGCTGTACTTTTCTAGCACCACTCCAATCTCAACAATGTTTTTGAGTCTTAATTGTCCTCTGAGTGAACCTAACAAAAAAAATGCCAATTTTTACATACTGTGCTTCATAAAGAAAATCAACAAGCCCTTCTCTAGGCTATAAGAGATGGGAAATTAATGTCCTCCTCCTAGCAATACCCACACTCAGAAAATGAACTAAAAGCAAATGCACCTCAAACCAACCTTTTACTTTGGCTTTGAAGACAACAACTTTGTAGGATACAAAAAAAATGACATTTATATTATTACATATAATATTTTTGTTTCCCTGTAATGAAATGACAGCCAAATTCCATTGTAAATGAAAGGCTGGGCATTTCTGATGCTATATTTGCTCAGGGCCATTTTATTTAACAATTCTCCTGATTAATGTTGACATTTTGGAAGTAGAGAGAAATGTGAAGGCTAGGTCACTGAATGTATTCAAGGCTGCATCAGACAGATCTTTGATCTTCAAGGCAGTAAAAGAGTTTTTTTGGGGCAGGAAGGAAAGTGGAGTTCAAGCTATGATAAAAGGAATGAATGGTGGAACAAATTCAAAGTGTATGGCCATCCATATTTCTGTTACTTGTGTCCTTAAGTTCCAATTTTGTCAATGTTAGTGTTTTATCAACATAATTTATTTGTGAGAGTGTAGTGAAATATAATATTTTCTTCTCATATCTAAAAATTAAACAGCAGTGTCTGCTATTTATTTGAAATTATGATTATTTGCAAATAATATTTTCCAGGAACTAAGCTGAGTACATCTTCCCCCTACTATATCCAACACAAAGAAAGATGATTGTGATTGTTGGAAGTTAATCATCTCAGCTCCAGGACATCACTACAGGAGGTCCTCAGTGTAGTGTCCTAGCCCCAGCGATATTCTCCTGTCTCCCTTCACTGTAAGGTCAGGGATGGGGATGTTTGCTAATGATTGCACAATATTCAGCACCATTCATGACTTCTCATACACTGAAGCAATCTGTGCCCAGGTGTAACAAGGCTTGGGCAATATCCAGGATCAGACTAAGTGACATGTAACATTTATGCCATACAACTGTCAAGCAATGACCATCTCCAACTAGAGAGAATTGAATCATTGGCTCTTGAAGTTTAATATTGTTACCATCACTGAATCTCCCACTATCAACATCCTAGGGGCTATCGTTAACTAAAAACATTACTGGATTAGGAATTTTGAGGGGGATAATTCATCTCCGGACTTCACAAAGTCTGTCCACCTTCCACAAGGTACAAAACAAGAGCATGGTAAAATAGTTTCCACTTGCCTGGTTGGATGCAACTCCAATAACATTCAAGAAGCTAGAAACTATCCAAGACAATGTATCCCACTTGTTTGGCACCCCATTGACCACACTCAACTGTTATGGACTAGGCCAGACCACGCAAAACATTCTTAAGTAGGCTGCCCAGATCATAGCATTGCAATTTGTTTCGGTAAGTATACAGTGAAAATTACCTGGATTAAGTTATACACAACAGTCCCAATAAGCAAACCCCCTTTAAAACACAGTACAGAAAAGGGTCAGATGCTTACAGGTTGAAGTTAGAAGAGCTGAAGTGAGAGTTTCTACACAGCTCCCTGTTGAACTCCCAACCAGTTCTGGACTGAACTAAACTGCTCAGCTAGAGAGCTGACCACTTCCCTTTCATTGTACAGGTCACTTCTAAAACATGACCACTTTGGCCTGAAGTCTCATCCGTTTACATATAAACAAAAGGCTTCTCAAAATCCTCTTCATCTCTCTACCAAACCAGATTGATCAGAGCCTGTCCTGGTTTATTACCCGTCTGAGTATCCTTGAGCTAATGAACAGCTTTTAGAAAAAAATGGACTAGCTTTGGACACAACATTCACTTCCTTCACCATAGACACATGTTGGCAGCAATGCTTACTGCAATAACTGACCAACTTACACAGTAATGTTCAAACTGCAATCTCCATCAGGTCTGACAAGAGCAGCTGTTGCATGCAAATATCATCCATGTCAAACACCATTCTGAGTGGACAGTGTATCACCATTGCATGGAGTTTTGGGGTCAGAATCTCTGAGGAGTGGCAATCTCATGCAGACTGTTACTCTGTCCCTTTTGATTTTGCGAAAAGAGAGAGCTCTTCCGAAATGAGGAGTCCATTCAAACAGTTCTCTCATAGTGCAGAACTAGAAAAGAAAAGCAAAAACACCCCCTCTTCACAACCCTAACCTTATCGCACCCAAAGTCACAGGCAGCCACCTTGACAGCTGCACGGAAATGCTAAGTCTATTAGTCAGTGTGAGGTTATCAGCTGGATAGGGTGTCAAATGAGTAGGTTGGCAGATGGGTGGGGAATAGGGTGCAGGATGTAGGGTGTTGGGTGGGTAAGAAACCTAGTGCCTAAAATGCCAGGTGCAAGTGGCAAGGGAGACAGCGACGTGATGCGGTGTCTAGGGTAGATTGGGGAGAATGCAAGAATTTTCTCTGGTAAGGGTCATGTTGGTCAAGGAATGGGGTTCGGTCAGGTCTGATGGCAGAGGGAGGGTATTTTTGGTTCTTGGGAGGAGTGGTCCTGGGGTTGGGAAAATGGTGGAAAGGTCAGCTTTGGAGCATGGGAAGATTGAGGGATGGGGCAGAGGAGGCGGGGAGTCCTGAGCAGGGGGAAGGAAGATAGATTCTCTAGGCATGAAGGGATTTTGGTCCAATGTTGTGTCAGAGTGGGGCAGGTGAAAGAGGGTCGGGTGGGTGTACGTGGTCCAGGGGTGTCTAAGTTACTCAGGAGTTAGACTATGCATTTAGTAGTTGAACCTTTCCTGAGAAACCATTTAGTTAATTTATTCAGGACCCTCCAAATTCTCCAAGTTAAATGGAGAATTGCGAAGAATTCCAGGTGTAGGCAAATTGCCAAGCTGTACGGTCAATGTCCTGGGTCATTTCTTTGGTGCCTGCTAACTCCCATCTACACTGAAATAATGATGGTCAGGCCGTCAGAAAATCCAAAAGTTTGTGTCCTTTGTTTAGTTAATGCTCTGTGGTAGCTTGTCAATGCCTATTTAGCGTGTCTGCACCTTTGAAAGTTAATGGGTTCGGTTCTGTGCTTCATGCATTGCCAGTTTGAATTAACACTTTGCCTTGCTCGTCCCCAGGAAATAGAGTTGGGAACCTCTGGTCCTTCTGTTGCCTCCATGTTTCTGTGGGACCATGAAGCTGAGGTCACTGCTCTCATGCTCACTGTCAGCCTTGGACATCAAGCTTCTACCTTCTTAGGAAGGCAGTGACAGTGGCCAGCCACCTATAGCAGTGGGGACATGATTCTAGCTGGCAATGATTGGGGCTTAATATAATAAGTCGAAAAGTGTGGTGTTGGAAAAGTACAACAGGTGAGAAGCAGGACGTTTGGGCATGAGCCCTAAATCAGAAATTTGGGGAGGGTTAGGGGGAAGAGGGGGCTGTGGGGCAAAGTGATACGGAGATGCAGTTAGGGGCGATTGTGGTAGGTCAGAGGGGAGAGTAGAGCAGATAGGTAGGAAGGAAGATGGACAGGAGGGACAGTTCAAGAGGGCGATGCAGTGTTAGCGGCTGGATCTGGGATGATGTGGGGGAAGGGGAGATGAGGAAACTAGTGAAATTGGCTTTGATGCCATGTGGTTGGAGGGTCTCAAGGCAGAAAATGAGACGTTCTTCCTCCAGGCATCCGGTGGATAGGATTTGGCGGTGTAGGAGGCTCAGGACTTGCATTTCTTTGGCAGAGTGGGAGATGGAGTTGAAGTGGTTGGCCACAGGGCAGTGGGGTTGTTTGCTGCGTGTGTCCCAGAGATGTTCTCTGTAATGTTCCGTGAGTTGGCGTCTTGCTTCACCAGTATAGAGGAGACTACATCGGGAGCAACAGATTCAGTAGATGAGGGGTTTGGATGTGCAGGAAAATCTCAGCTGGATGTGGAAGGATCCTTTGGGGCCTTGGACGGAGGTGAAGGTAGAGGTATGTATGCAGGTTTTACACCTCATGCGGTGGCAAGGGAAGGTGTTGGGAGTGGAGGTTGGTTTGGTGGGGGGGTTTGGACCTAATGAGGGAAGCGTGGAGGGAATGGTTTCTGCGGAATGCTGATGTGTGGGGAGGGAAATATATCTCTGGTGGTGGGATCTGACTGTAGGCGACGGAAATGGCAGAGGATGACGCGCTGCATCAGGAGATTAGTGAGGTGGAAGGTGAGGACCAGGCAGGGGTTCTGTCCTTGTTGTGGGTTCAGTGGTGGGGTTCAAGGGTGGAGGAGCAGGAAGTGGAGGAGATGCGCTGGAGGATATCGTTAACCACCTGGGAGGGGAAATTGCGGTCCCGGAAATAAGAGGCCATGTGGAATGTTCTGGAGTGGAATTGCTCTTCCTGGGAGCAGATACGGCAGAGGCAGAAGTATTGGGAGTAAGGGATTGCATTTTTACAGGAAGGGGGTTGGTGGGAGGTGGTGTCATCCAGGTAGCTGTGGGAGCCGGTGGGTTTTAAGTAGATGCTCGTGTTGAATTTAATAAACTTTACAAACGTTTTTAAATCTTACAAGCAATGGTAAATCTTTCAAGTATGAGCCCTTCTTCAGGAATGAGGAAAGTGTGCCAAGCAGGCTAAGATAAAAGGTAGGGAGGTGGGACTTGGGGGAGGGGCGCTGGAAATGCGATAGGTGGAAGGAGGTTAAGGTGAGGGAGATACGCTGGAGTGGGGGTGGGGGCGGAGAGGTTGAGAAGAAGATTTGCAGGTCAAAAAGGCGGTGCTGAGTCCGAGGGTTGGGACTGAGATAAGGTGGGGGGGAGGGGAAATGAGGTAGCTGGAGAAATCTGAGTTCATTCCTTGTGGTTGGAGGGTTCCTAGGCGGAAGATGAGGCACTCTTCCTCCAGCCGTCGTGTTGCTATGGTCTGGCGATGGAGGAGTCCAAGGACCTACATGTCCTTGGTGGAGTGGGAGGGGGAGTTGAAGTGTTGAGCCACGGGGTGGTTGGGTAGGTTGGTCCGGATGTCCCAGAGGTGTTCTCTGAAACGTTCCGCAAGTGGCCGGCCTGTCTCCCCAATATAGAGGAGGCCACATCGGATGCAGTGGATGCAGTAAATGATGTGTGTGGAGGTGCAGGTGAATTTGTGGTGGATATGGAAGGATCCCTTTGGACCTTGGAGGGCAGTAAGGGGGGAGGTGTGGGTGCAGGTTTTGCATTTCTTGCGGTGGCCGGGGGGG
>NC_057710.1:79086178-79101697 GCF_004010195.1 Chiloscyllium plagiosum | reverse complement strand
ACCCTCACCTTAACCTCCTTCCACCTATCGCATTTCCAACGCCCCTTCCCCAAGTCCCTCCTCCCTACCTTTTATCTTAGCCTGCTTGGCACACTCTCCTCATTCCTGAAGAAGGGCTCATGCCTGAAATGTCTATTCTCCTGCTCCTTGGATGCTGCCTGACCTGCTGAGTTTTTCCAGCAACACATTTTCAGCTCTGATCTCCAGCATCTGCAGTCCTCACTTTCTCCTAAATCTTTCAAGTATCAATAAATCAACTAATAAAATGGATTCTAACAGCAGTTACTTATCATCTAATCAATCACCTCTTTCCTGTCATGATCACTGATTTTATTTATCAGTCTGATGGAGCTGCAGTGATCAGACATACCTCCTTGCTTGCTGCTGTCCTGAATTAAATGTTCTGGACTCAATCTATCCAACCACACAGCATCAATGTTGAATTCACCAGTTTCCTCATCCTGCTACCCAACCCTCCAACACGGCACTGCCCTCTTGAACTGTCCGACCTGTCCATCTTCCTTCCCACCTATCTTCTCCACCCTCCTCTCCAACCTATCACCATCACCCCCCACCTGTATCTACCTATCGCCTTCCCAGCTACCTACTCCCAGCCCCAGCACCCCCATTCATCTCTCAGCCCCCTCCCGCCCCCTAACATATTCCCAATCAAGGGCTTCTGGCCAAAACGTCGATTCTTCTACTCCTGAGGTGTTGCCTGGCCTATACTTTTCCAGCGCCACACTTTTCGACTCAATCTATCCCCAGTCAAACTTAACTCTGATAGGGAATGAACAGTCAGCCAATCACCTTACAGCTTTCCTGTGAATTTCCTAAACAGTATTTCTTTCCCAATGCCTGTCCCAGGGACTTCCGCTTGACGTTGCCAAGATGCCACTTCCTCTTTCAGGCCCTTCCCCCATCCCACTTGCCTGTCTCCGGCTGTCCTGCTGTCTGCTCCTCAACGTGTCTGCTCCTCCTGCCTGTCTCAATGATGTCTTCCTGCCCAATCCTCCAATGTGTTTATTTCCTGGTGCTTTTGGAAGAGAAAAATCATATTATTATTCCTTTAATTTTTGTTAATTCGATAATAGTGTGATTAGTTTGTGACTATAATGTCAGGAAGGTAGAAAAACCATAGATACTGTCAGATACCGCCAGGAATGGTAGGAGAGGGAGGTAGGTGGGGAAGGAGACTCCTGTGGCTATCCCTGTCTCAAACAAATATGTTGTTTTGGAAAATGTAAGGGGGGTGGTGATGATGGACTCTCAGTAGAATTAGCACTGACAGCCAGGTATCTGGTACCAACACCTGTGATAGGGGTCTCTACAGGCAGAGGCACAGACAGACGTTTCTGCAGCCGCCGCTGAGATAGCAGAATGGTGTGTTGTTTCCCCAGGTTTCAGGGTCAAGAACGTCTCAGAGAGGATGTTGAATATTCTCAAAGGGGAGAGAATGACCAACAGGAGGCCATTGTACACGTTGACACCAAAGACATAGGAAGAACAAAGGCCGAGGTTCCGAGGAGAAAATATATGAAATTAGGCAGGAGGTTAAAAAGTAGGTGCTTGAGGGTAGTAGTAATATCTGGAATTGTCCCGGTGTCACTTATTAGTGACAGTAGGAATAAGAAGATAAGGCAGATGAATGCATGCCTGAGGCACTGGTAAAGGGGAGAAAGATACACATTTTAGGATCATTGGAATCTCTTCAGGGTTAAAAGTGACCTGTATAAGAAGGATGGGTTGCCCCTGAATTGGAAGGGGACTAATATACTGGTGGGGAAATTTCCTAGAGCTGCTCGGGAGCTTTTAGACTAGTGGGGAGGAGGAAGCAGAAAGATAATGAGGAAATAGATCAGTCTGTGGCTGCTGTACTTGAGAAAAGGATTAAATCCATCAGTCAAAGCAGGCAGGAGCAAGGCAGAGAACGAGGTCGGGCTGATTAATTAATCTGCATTTATTTCAATGTAAGAGGCCTAATAGGGAAGGCAGATGAACTCAGGGCATGGTTGGGAACATGGGGCTGGGATATCATAGCTATTAAAGAAACATGGCTTAGGGATGGACAGGACTGGCAGCTTAAATTTTCCAGGTGTAGATGCTATAGGAAGGATAGAAAAGGCGGCAAGAGTAGAGGAGGTGTGGCATTTTTGGTTAGAAATAACATTACTGCTGCACTTTGGGAGGATATGCTGGGGAGTACATCCAGGGAAGTTATTTGAGTGGAACTGAGAAATAAGAAAGGGATGATCACCTTATTGGGACTGTATTATAGACTTCCAAACAGTCAATGAGAAATTGGGAAACAAATTTGTAAGGAGATCTCAGTTCTCTGTAAGAATAATAGGGTGGTTATGGTAGGGGATTTTAACTTTGTAAACATAGAGTGGGAGTGGATTCTGGATTAGTGGTGCTGGAAGAGCACAGCAGTTCAGGCAGCATCTGAGGAGCAGTAAAATCGACGTTTCGGGCAAAAGCCCTTCATCAGGAATAAAGGCAGAGAGCCTGAAGGGTGGAGAGATAAGCTAGAGGAGGGTGGGGGTGGGGAGAAAGTAGCATATAGTACAATAGGTGAGTGGGGAAGGGGATGAAGGTGATACAACACCACCCTAAAATGGCCCAAAATTTCAACTCCCCCTCCCACTCTGCCGAGGACATGGAGGTCCTGGGCCTTCTTCACTGCCGCTCCCTCACCACCAGATGCCTGGAGGAAGAATGCCTCATCTTCCGCCTCAGAACATTTCAACCTCAGGGCATCAATGTGGACTTCAACAGTTTCCTCATTTCCCCTTCCCCCACCTCACCCTAGTTCCAAACTTCCAGCTCAGCACTGTCCCCATGACTTGTCCTACCTGCCTATCTTCTTTTCCACCTATCCACTCCACCCTCCTCCCTGACCTATCACCTTCATCCCCTCCCCCACTCACCTATTGTACTCTATGCTACTTTCTCCCCACCCCACCATCCTCTAGCTTATCTCTCCAACCTTCAGGCTCTCTGCCTTTATTCCTGATGAAGGGCTTTTGCCCGAAACGTCGATTTTACTGCTCCGCGGATGCTGCCTTAACTGCTGTGCTCTTCCAGCACCACTAATCCAGAATCTGGTTTCCAGCATCTGCAGTCATTGTTTTTACATAGACTGGGAGTGCCATAGTGTTAAGGGTTTAGATGGAGAGGAATTTAAGTGTAAATAAGAAAATTTTCTTATTCAGTACATGGATGTACCAGTTGAGAAGGTGCAAGAATTGATCTACTCTTGGGAAATAAGGCAGGACAAGTGACTTTAGTGTCATTGGGGGAGCATTTTGGGGCCAGCAACCATAGTTCTATTAATTTTAAAATAGTTATAGAAAAGGATGGAGCTGATTTAGAAGGTAAAGTTCTAAATTGGTGGAAGGCCAACTTTGACGGTATAAGGCAAGAACTTTCAAAGATTGATTGAGTGAGGATATTTGCAGATAAACAATGGCTAGAAAGTGGGAAGCCTTCTAAAATGAGAAGAATGAGAGGCCAGAGACGTTAGTGTGAAGGGCAAGGCTGGATGGCCAGAGAAATTAAGGCTCTGGTCAAGAAAAAGGAGGAAGCATATGTCAGGTATAGACCGCAGGGATCAAGTGAATCCTTAGAGTGCAGGGCAGTAGGAGTACACTCGAGAGCGATCAGGAGGGCGAAAAGTGGACATGAGATAACTTTGGCAAGTAGTGATAAGGAGAATCCAAAGAGATTCTACAAATACGTTAAGGACAAAGGGGTAATAAGGTAGAGAATAGGACCCCTTAAAGATAAGCAAGACCAACTGTGTGTGGAACTGCAGGAAATGGGTAAGATACTAAAAGAGCATTTTGCATTAGTGTTTACTATGGACAAGGATAATGAAGCTTGAGAACTTGGGGAATAGTGATATTTTGAAAAATGTCCATATTACAGAGGACGTAGTGTTGGGCATCTTAAATGCATAAAGATGGATAAATTCCCAGGACCCAATAAGATGTACCCTGGTACTCTTGGGAAGCTGGGAAGTGATTGTTGGGTCCCTTGCTGAGATATTTGTATCATCGATAGTCATAGGTGAGATGCTGGACCCAGGAAGTTGGTTACCATGGTGCTACTATTTCAGAAATGTGGTAGGGAAAAGCCAAGGATTCATAGACTTGAACCTGACATCAATGGTGGGCAAGTTAGAGGGGATCCTGAGGGACAGGATGTACATGTATTTGAAAAGGCAAGGACTGATTAGGGATAGTCAACATGGCTGTATGAGTGAGAAATCCAGTCTCAGTAACTTGATTGAATTCATTGAAAGAGTGAAAAAAAGGATTGATGAGGGCACTCATCTGATCCTCAGAGTTCTGACCCATAGGCCACAAACAATGAAGATTGGAGACAATATTTCATCCTCACTAACACTCAACACAGGAGCCCCCAGGGGTGTGTACTCAGCCCCCTACTTTACTCACTGTATACCCATGACTCTGTCGCCAAATACCAGACTAATGCCATTTACAAATTCATTGATGACATCACCATAGTCCATCAAATCTCAAATGGGACAAAACAGACTACAGACGAGAGGTGGAAGACCTGGAAAAATGGTGCACTGAGAACAACCAGCTGCCAGCATTCTTAAAGATCCATTCCACCCTGGCAATGTTTTTCTACAACCTCTACCATCAGGGGGAAGGTACAGAAGCCTGAACACATGCACCAGCCGGTTTTGAAACAGTTTCTACCCCACTGTTGTTAGAATACTGAATGGACTCACAAACTCGTAACATTCGCCTGTACCTGTGTTTTTGTTTTTGCCGCTGTTTACCTATTATTTACTATCTATGCTACTTAACTCTGATCTGTCTGTATTGCTCGCAAGACAAAGCTTTTCACTGTACCTTGGTACACGTGACAATAAATTCAATTCAATTTAATTCAAAACATTGGACATTGTTAATATGGACATCAGTTAGGTGCTCGACATGGTTCCTCATGGTAGACTGGTTAGCAAGGTTAGGTCACAAGGAATACAGGGAGAACTAATGGTTTGGATTCAAATTTGGCTCCAAGGTAAGAGACAGAGGGTGATGGTGGAGGATTGTTTTTTAGACTGCAGGCCTGTGACCAGCAGTGAGCCATAAGGATATGTGCTGGGTCCACCATTTTATGGCATTTATATAAATGATTTGGATGTGAGCATAACAGGTATAATTAGTAAGTTTGCAGATGGCACCAAAATTGGAGGTGGAGTGGACAGCAAAGAAGGTTACCTCAGATTATAACAGGATTTTGATCAGATGGGCCAATGGGCCAAGGATTGGCAGATGGAGTTTAATTTAGATACATGTGAGGTGCTGCATTTTGGAAAGGCAAATCGGGGCAGGACTTATATATTTAATGTAAGGTCCTGGAAGTGGTGCTGAACAAAGAGACCTTGGGGTGCAAGTTCATAGTCCCTTGGAGGTGGAGTCACAGGTAAACAAGATTGTGAGATAGTTGCCTTTATTAGTCAGTGCATTGAGTATAGGAGTAGGGAGGTCATGTTGCCTCTGTATAGGACGTTGCTGAGGCCACTTTTGGAATACTGCACTCAGTTTTGGTCTCCATACTTTAGGTAAGATGTTGTGAAACTTGAAAGAGTTCAAATGATTTACAAGGATGTTGTCCGGGTTGGAGGGTATGAGCTATAGGGAGAGGCTGATTAGGCTGGGGCTGTTTTTTTCCCTGGAGCATTGGAGGCTGAGGGGTGACCATGTTTATAAAATCATGGGGGGCATGGATAGGGTGAATACCCAAGGTCATTTCCCTGGAATGGGGTGTCCATAACTAGAGGGCATAGGTTTAGGGTGAGAGGGGAAAGGTACAAGAGGGACCTAAAGAGCAACTATTTCACACAGAGGGTGGTGCATATATGGAATGAGCTGCCAGTGGAAGTGGAGGAAGCTGGTACAATTACAGCTTTTAAAAGGCATTTGAATGGGTAAATGAGTAGAAAGGGTTTAGACGGGAATGGGTCAAATGCTGGCAAATGGGTCTAGATTTATATATAGGATATCTGATTGGCACAGACTGAAGAGTCTATTTTCATGCTCTGGGCTTTACATCTCTATGACTCAATGACACTATCATCCTTTTTGACTTTTATTAGTCAAGTATTCCCTGAAGATAAAAATATACTTCATTAACCCATCTTTTACATAGTGATTGCCATTATTCATTTTGATTTTATATACACTCTGTACAGCTTTTTAAGTGCGACCTACTTCCGCCTTAATTTTATATCACATTATTTTAAGGTTATTTGCAAATTTACCATTTTACTAAATATTGTAAAAGGTATTCTTCCAAGCACCAACAGCCACTAGTAAAACACACTTCCTGATGGATGATTTCTGAAGACAAATGGTCACTGTTTTGTTTTGATTTAATGAGGAGGTCTCACCAAATCTGAGATGGTGAGCATAGGAAGCTACGAGGTGAGGGTGGGGTGGTGGTGGGGGGTTTGCGGGAGAGCACCATACTTCCTTGTATCCTGAATAAATGGGTAAGAAAGATATTTTAAAATAATCCAGTATCCAAATGAGAATTTATAAAAGCAACAAAATGAACTGCAATAAGGACGATGGTCCTATAAAAAAAATAATGTCTTGGAGTACCAGCCAGGAGATACTGGGAAGTGCCAACAAGTATAGTCTGTTTTACATCATAAACGCTTCCTAATTTATGCCTGAATGGTCAATGTCTCAAATGAACGAATGGGCTTAGCGAGCAGGCAGACTGATATTATTTGGGTTTTATAGTGAGGCTGTAAAAATTAAGTTGTTGCAAAGTTACTGTCAAGATGAATCAATACTTAATTTGAGGGTTTCCAGGCATAACAAGAAATTGAAAAATAAAATCCTGATAACTTGAAGTTAGAAAATACAACATGCGGGTCAAACCGAAACATCAGAAGCAGAATGTAATTAGAAACATAATTGTCCAAAAATAGAAATAGCACTTTTTTAAAAAATCGCCAGTGCCTGGATGTAGGGTAGCGCCTGTTCTTGCTGGCTAGAGCAGGGTTATACAATAGAAATTATTGATCTGCCATGTCTTTGGTTACAATGGTACTGCTTTAGCCTCATGCGCTAAGCTGAGTTCAAAATACAAACATGAATTTGAACAGGAATAGACCATTAGGCTACTCCATCAATTGATCAGATAAGGCTTCCTTTGGTCTTTCATTCCCTTGTCAATCAAGAATCTACCAATCTAGAACTTAAAAAAGTATTCAATGACCAAGCCTCTGTTGCTCTCTCAGGAAGAGAATTCCACAAAGTAACAATTCACTTTGAGAGAAACAAAAATCTTCCTCATCTCCATCTTATTTTTACACTATATCCTCTATCTCTGGTCACACTGGTGAAAATAGCCTTTCAGAATCCACTCTTCTAAGTCCTCTGAGGTATCTTAGTGCCTTAAAGCCACCATACATAAGCTATTAAAAATCCAGTCTAACGCATGGGTAATACAACACTCAACTTACACACACTTTTCAACTTACTACAGAAGGCAAAACTGAGGACTGCAGATGCTGCAAACCAGAGTTTAGATCAGAGTGGTGCTGGAAAAGCACAGCAGGTCAGGCAGCATCCAAGGAGCAGGAAGATCAATGTTTTGGGCAAAAGCCCTTCATCAGTAATAGAGACAGGAAGCCTCCAGGGTGGAGAGATAAATGGGAGGGGAAGGGGGGTAGGAGTTGGAGAAGATAGCAAAGAGGACAATAGGTGAATGGGGGTGGGGTTGGAGATAATAGGTCAGGGGGAGGGTGAAGCGGATAAGTGGGAAGGGAGATTGCCGGGTAGGACAGGTCCTGAGGACAGTGCTAAGCTGGAAGGTTGGAACTAGGGTGAGGTGGGGGAAGGGGAAATGAGGAGACTGGTGAAGTCCACATTGATGCCCTGGGGTTGAAGTGTTCTGAGGCGGAAGATAAGGCGTTCATCCTCCAGGCATCGGGTGGTGAGGGAGCGGCGGTGGACTACAGAAGTCATCACCACTTACCCCAGCCCTCTTACACCATTCCAGTTTTGATCCCCAAAACCCCCTCTCCACAGGAGTTGACACTCTCTTGCCACCAGACCCAATGTGATCCTCTCTACCTTCAAACCTGATAACCCTTCATCTCTCACTTTCACCAGACCTGACAAGCACCTTACTCACTGTGATCCTCCACCACCACCATCACCCACCTCCTCCCTGCCACTGGATTCAACACTCGCCCTCTCGTCCAAGGACCCAACATCCCCTACCCCCATCACCAGACAGCTACAACCCTCTCCAGCACGAGAGCCAAACACTTCTCACTGTGGACACAACACTCCCTCCCCTGGGTACCAACTTCAAATGGAGAGCTCCATTCTCCTGGCCATAAGCCGACACTACCCCTCACCACCACCTGACAGGCACTGTCCTTACAGCCATTAACCAATATCCCCCACTATTTCCAAACTACCCTCAATGCTTCATCATTTACCATGCATCTATGAACCCTACCCTCAGTGGTACCCTAACAGTGACTGTCTGTGAACATTTAAATTACACTGTGACATCAACTGTTGTGAAAAATGTGGTGGGGTTTGATATTCGATGACTAGTATGCACTATGAGGGAGCTATCGGATTTGATGAGCATTCACTACAGGAAACCCTGATTGGAATCTGAAATGTGGATCTCTTTCCTATTAGAAAACAGGAGTGGAGTGGCAATCTGGAAAATCCAACCCTCAGAGCCTTGGCTTGACGAATGAGATTACCATAAGGTCTTTGACACCTGTACGGCAACTGAACTCGATAATCAAATTGGATTCAAAGTGTGAATTCTGTTTCCCTCTCCACACATGCTGCTAGACTAACTGAGTTTTCCATCACTTTCTGTTTTTACTCCAACTTGATTTAATTGACAGGGTTGCTAAGATCTCAGTGGACTGGCACTTTACCGGGAACATGGGCTAGTTACTGAGATGTACAGTGTCATAGCCCTGTCTTTATGAAGTGTAACATGCACACTGAGATCACAAATTGCAGAATTGATGTTAACATCTTGGAGAGATTGGCAATAAAGAGGAAAGTCACTAAACATAAACAAAAATATACATAGCTTTAAATGCAATTCAAAGAATACCCACATACAGCACAGGCACACCAACAAACAGTTATAAATTTCTGTATTATTTCCTTGTTTTGCAAAAGGAAATTCTATAAAATTTGGCTTAGCAGGGTGCTGAGTGTGAGTGAAAGAATGTCTCATTCATTGGATTTGTTTCAAGAACTTCCCCTTCCCCCTGGTTTATTTCAGATAGCTGTCAATGTTCACTTTCAGCTACTTTGGAGAAGTTTGAGAAATGCCTGGACTTCAACAAATGATTATTGTAAACAGTGACTGATCTTTTACTATATTTGGCTATCTAAGAGAAATAAAGGAAAGATGTTACTCCTGTCATATCAAAATCAGCCATCCAACATAGCTGAAAAGCAGATATTTAAAAGCTGAGCATGTTACCATATTGTGGCAATTGGTTTAATTTACAAATTGTTTTGTTATAACATGATAATGAGGATGCGGTAACAACATGTTCTTTTGCTGATTCCTTTCAGATTACAATGTTGAGCTCAGTCATGAAGCAAATCAGCAAAACTGATTGTTTTAAATCTCATTCTGGTCTTGGGTAATTGTTTATTTAGCGGAAGCTTAAACACCTCCAGTTCAGGGGCTTGCTTCAGCTCAGGTGGAAGGAAATAGCAGGGGAAAGCTGAACAGTAGAAGCTCCTACTTGCCATCCAGTGACAAACTGATTTTGACAACAGCCTTGGGGAGAATTGAGACCTTAACTTTCACACGATGTTTGAGAAGGAGTAAAGTTGATGGCACACGTCAGCTCTGGGCAGTTGGGACCAGAGAGAAGATTAAAGAGGTCTAATATATGTCAGGTAGCAATCAGGCACATGAACGTAGGCTGACTTTGTTAAAAACAACTTTTTCTACTCCCAAGGCTCCTCTTGGTGAGATCAGCCAACATCATGGGAGACAAAAGCACTTTTCAATCTACCTTGCTCAGGCTGGATTTGCAGTAAACCACTGGAGATATTGGGAAGGGCAAAGATGAGGATTTTGTTTCCACTTATATTGGAATGTCTGTAGTTCTATGTATTCAAATATAAGTTTAACTAGGATTCTGTGCTCACACTTGAGTGCTAGAGTTAATTGATCTTGTGAAGGAAGATCTATTTTAATGTTTGCCTGTTAAGAATTTTAGCATTATTTTTATTTGAAAGTTTGATTGCAAACGTCAATTAGACTCTGGTTTGTTACAAAATCCAGATCCAAAATACTAAAAAAAAACTCAGTAACCATAGGAACAAGAGGTTACAAAGATTCCCCATGGTTTAAATGGTCTGAAAAATAAACAATAGTGCCAGGAAATGTATTTATGGGATTTTTACAGTTGTCACATCAACGGTTTTTGGCTAAGTTTAAGGACATTAACATGTAACAAATGTTATTGTATTCTTATTCAATGAATGTTAATCAGGGCCTATTGAGTCTTAAAAATATCACAAAACAGTTTGTGGAAATGAGTGTCACAGCTAAATCACATTAGAAAATCTGCTAAAATTTGAGAACGATTGAGAAGCCAAGCAACTGACTGAGGAACATTAGCAATCATCCTGTTTTATAAGTTAGACATTGTCAGACAACAGCAGCATCCTGATAATTATTCCAATCATAAGTTAGAGGACTGTATTTTTGCTGCAGTCCATTAATGAATGGTCTTTTACTGTTGTAGCACTTCCATGGACAATAGGCTTAATGCTAATGACAGTGCTGCAACACAAGTGATATAATGTAAATGCTGGCAGAGAATTCAAATAATGGTGCTTTCAGACACCAAAACACAAATGTCTATCAGTGACTGTCATTTTCTTTAAAAGGTTTAATGTTACGGTGTGACTTCCTTACTCCTATGGGAGGTCTAAAAAACTTAAGGTGCCATTGTAGTTTCAAACAAACATGCTCCGTGTGCATAATTGTTTCTTCATTCCTGCCGGTATTTTAAAATCTATTCATCACAGCGTGCCTCTTGCTGTGCTCTCTGGAGTTATTATTTCAACCCTGGTAACATGAGCACTGAGACTGGGCTCCGATTGAAAACAAGTATCAGAACATTTATTCCTAGAGCAATTAAATGCATTCCAACTCCATCACAGACATTGTATAGTCTGGGCTCATGCTGGTTGATGAACTGGCTTTCCCCTTGGATTACTAAGTACAGCAACAGTTATTCAAGATGGAGTTGACATGCGGGAAGATCACACAATGTCATTGCTTAAAGTTACATGTTTGTCTGATCATTGATGTATGCAAAATCACAGGACCTCTCAAAACCCAATGCAGGACATTTCAACTGGAAGTAGTTCAACAATATAGAAATCACAGCATTTGTTCATTTTAGGCCTTAATTGTAAACATGCAAATATCTAATACTTTTATTGCTTTCCATTATCAGACCAACCCTGGGACATTTTACTATGTTGTTGGGACAATATAAGTTCAGGCTGTTGTTATCCAATTATACCTTGACCTTTTTAGCTTGAATTGGCCACTGCTTGGAGACCAGATGAAGAGATGTAGTTAATGAGCAAACTACTGAATGAAGAAAACTACTGAAGACATGTCACATGCACAATACTTGCTCATGCATGGTATTTCTTTTCACGTGTGTTCATGTGAAATGAACTGGAATAAAATGAAGTGTAGAAAGCACACACCTAAAAATCATATTGTACAAAGCAGGGCTATTTGCATACTAAACAGCATAATCAGCAAAGGATAGATTTTTTTTAGATTAGATTACTTACAGTGTGGAAACAGGCCCTTCTGCCCAACAAGTCCACACCGACCCGCCGAAGCACAACCCACCCAGACCCATTCCCCTACATTTACCCCTGCACCTAACACTACGGGCAATTTAGCATGGCCAATTCACCTGACCTGCAGGTTTTTGGACTGTGGGAGGAAATCGGAGCACCCGGAGGAAACCCACGCAGATACGGGGAGAATGTGCAAACTCCACACAGTCAGTCGCCTGAGGCGGGAATTGAACCCAGGTCTCTGGTGCTGTGAGGCAACAGTGCTAACCACTGTGCCACCGTGCTCAGTGATTCCACAACCAAAAGGTCAGATAGAAGCTCTGCGGTCCTGTCACATCCAGTCATGAATGGTGGAAGAGAATTAAACAATTCACTGGAGGAGGAGAGTCCACAAATATCCCCATCCTCAATAATCGGGGAGCCTAGTACATCAGTGAAAAGAGGTAAGGGTGAAGCATTCTAGACAATCCTCAGCCAGAAGTGAGAGATGATCCATCTTGGCCACTTCCAGAGGATCTCAGCAGCACAGATGCCAGTCTTCAGCCAATTCAAATTCACCTCATATATCAAGAAACAGTTGGAGACACTGGATTCTGCAAAAGCTATGGGTCCTGATAACATTCCAGAAATAGCACTGAAGACTTGTGCTCCTGAACATGCTGCAGCCAGAGCCAAGCTGTTCCAATACATTTACAACACTGATATCTACCTGACAATGTGGAAAGTTTTCTGGGTATGTCCTGCATATAAACAGCAGGACAAATCTAACCTGGCCAATATAAACAGAAGGTCAAAACTAACCTGATGCCAGGGCCACTCAGCTTCTGACCTCATTACAGCTTTGGGTCAAACATGGACAAAGAGCTGAATTCCAGAGGGGAGGTGAGAGTGACAGCCCTTGACATCAAGGTCACATTAGGGTGTCACAGTGGCTCAGTGGTTATCACTGCTGCCTCACAGCGCTAGGGACCCAGGTTTGATTCCCACTTTGGGCGACTGTCTGTGTGGAGTTTGCACATTCTCCCCGTGTCTGCGTGGGTTTCCTCCGGGTGCTCCAGTTTCCTCCCACTGTCCAAAGATGTGCAGGTTAGGTGAATTGGCCATGCTAAATTGCCCATAGTGCTCAGGGATGTGTAGGTTAGGTGCATTAGTCATGGGAAATATAGAGTAATAGGGTAGGGGAATGTCTCTGGGTGGGTGACTCTTTGGACGACCAGTGTGGATTTGTTGGGCCGAAGGGCCAGTTTCCCACACTGTAGGGATTCCATGAAAACATTTGACCAAATGTGGCATGGTGGAGCTTTAGGAAGAAAGTGAATGCCTTGGAGAGAGTGTAAAAAAGATTTAGAAGAATGGTTTCAAGGAGGAGACCCTTCAGCTGTGAGTATAATTGAAGAAGTTGAGATTGATGTCTTTGGAGAGGGGGAGGGCTAGCTGGAGATTTGATAGAAGCTTTGAAAACCATGAAGAGTTTGGACAGAGTGGATAAGGAGAAAATCATCCGATTCATAGAAGGGTCAAAAATCAAAGGGCTCTGTTTTAAACTGTTTTGCAAAACAAGTTGATGTGGGGTGAGAAAAAATCTCATTCACGCAGCGGGTTGTTTGGTTTTGGAATGCACTGCCTGCAAGTGTGGTGGAGGCAGGCTCAATGAAAAGATCAGGTGGTTATTATTATTTAAAAAAGGAAAAATTCACAGGGTATGAGGAAACGGCAGGTGACTGGTACAAAGTCAGATGTTGATTCTGTGAGCTGGTGCAGACCCAATGGGCTGAATGGCCTCTTTCAAAGGAATTCTGTGAGTTTGTGACTTACTCTCCCGTAGATTACAAAGATTGCATTCACTGAACCATTACAAGGTTGAAGTTTAAAAAGTGTTATGATATACAAGAGCATTAAAATTACCAGCCTTTGGACAATTGTGTATTGCCATCCTACATCCTCAGCAATCCTGGGATAATTCAATCCTTCCTTTCAGATTTTGAGGGATGTCATGGTGTGCCTCACGGAGAAGCAGTGCATGCTCCCGGACCCTGGCATCGTGAACTCCATTCCATTGGTTGGCAGTAAATCAGTCCCTGGTGTGTGTCTATGGATCAAGCAGAGCTTTTGCACCTCAACTGCTGATATTACAAATAGTGGGCAATCAGAATTTCTGCTCGCCATCGAGATGCACCTAGAAACTGGCATTTAATTGCTCAATTACAGCTCGAGCAATGTTAGCTGACATCCTGCTGCTCAGCATTGTGGAAAGCATAATTTAGGGAATTAAAGTGCATGGTATATTTTATTTACTTAATTTGTAAAACAGCATGCTGTGCCTTTGGTTGGAAGTCTGGAAGAAGAGACATGGATCTGAAATTGTGAGCCCTCAAAAACACCTGGATTGTGAGTGAGACCACAAAGAGTAGAGTCACCTGGTGGTTTCCGCTTGGCTCCAAATGTTTGCTTGTCCATTAGAAATCTGTCCGACCAGTCTGTGGAAGATGAAGCGATTTCCTGTACCTCCCCTTTGATTTTGCTGAAGGCTAAAGATTTGCAATGTTTCAAAAGCAATCCATTTATTTTAAAAACATGCATATTAAATGCTTCAGATGCCGAAAATACAAAGAGATCATCCTATTTTTCAGATATTTGTGAAATATTCTTCACGAGAGCGGAAACTTATCATCTCTTGGGTGCACACTATACATGATATCAGATCTGTGAGCCGAGTACTGGTGCCATGCTTACAGGGTGTGTTTGAGATCAGATCTGAGACACAATAATGCAAATACCTTGAAATCACATTCCATAAGAACGATCCTAGGATGACAAAAGAAATCATTTTTAATGTTAATATGAAATGAGGCAAGTTTCTGAGAAAATTGATTTTAAATGTTTCTTTATTCTGCAGAACTGCTGCCAAAAGTGGATCAGAAGCTCACTGGCACAAATATAACTGAAGCAATTATACCCTGTCATAAATAAACAGATATGGTAGAATATCCCCCTCCCTGGACATGGTGAATGTGGTGATGAGAAGGTGAAACAATTGGACAATTTGTCGCTGAGGAGATTCCCCCACACCTGGCTCACCATCGCACCCATTAGGTTTGGGGTAACAAGGTACATTGGAGACTTTCATGGCCTCCACCCATTGAAGTAGTTAATTAACAGTCTCACCCTATTACCTGCTTCCTTGGAAGGGAAGAAAACTGTCTGGTTTCCTGCATGGGTAACCAGGGTGGCATGGTTGTTGGGTTGTACATGTATTTATAATCACGCAAACGTATGTTAAAGTCATAGAGTCACAGAGATGTACAGCACAGAAACAAGACCTTTCAGTACAAGTTGGAGAAAGTGAGGACTGCAGATGCTGGAGACCAGAGTTGAAAAATGTGATGCTGGAAAAACACAGCAGGTCAGGCAGCATCCGAGGAGCAGGAGAATAGACGTCTCGGGCATAAGCCCTTCTTCAGGAATGAGGCTGGGGTGCCAGGCAGGCTGAGATAAAAGGTAGGAGGGAGGGAATTTGGGGGAGGAGTGCTGGGAATATGGTAGGTGGAAGGAGGTGAGGGTGAGGGTGATAGGTCAGAGAGGGGGTGGGGGCGGAGAGGTCGGGAAGAAGATTGCAGGT
>NC_057710.1:79063605-79085469 GCF_004010195.1 Chiloscyllium plagiosum | reverse complement strand
CGGGTGCAACGGATACAGTAAATGATGTGTGTGGAGGTGCAGGTGAATTTGTGATGGATATGGAAGGATCCATTGGGGCCTTGGAGGGAGGTGAGGGGGGAGGTGTGGGTGCAAGTTTTGCACTTCTTGCGGTTGCAGGGGAAGGTGCCGGGAGTCGAGGTTGGGTTGGTGGGGGGTATGGACCTGATGAGGGAGTCGCGGAGGGAGTGGTCTCTCCAGAACACTGATAGGGGTGGGGAGGGAAATATATCCCTGCTGGTGGGATCTGTTTGGAGGTGGCGGAAATGACGGAGGAACTTCAGTACAAGTTGTCAATGCTGACTAGATATCCTGAATAAATACAACCTCATTTGCCAGCATTTAGTCCATATCCCTCTAAACCCTCCCTATTCATATACCCATCCAAATGCCTTTTAAATCTTGCAATTATAACAGCTTCCACCACTTCTGGCAGCTCATTCCATTCAGGCATCTTCATCTGCAATAAAAAAGTTGCCCCTTAGGTCCCTTTTATATCTTTCCCCTCCCATTTAAACCTATGCTGGCTAGTTTTGGACTCCTCCACCCTGGGGAAAACATTTGCCCATTTAGGAGAAAATTCTCCAGCTTCTCCCTATAGCTCAGACCCTCCAACCCTGGCAACTTCCTTGTAAAGCTTTTCTGCACCCTATCAGGTTTGTAGCATCACTGTTGTAAAGACCATGTCTTTCTATCATTTGTATTTTCACTTGTGCACTGAAATGGGCAAAATGAAATCCAAAGATAACTGCATATTTTAAAAATAAAACAAGTAGCCTGACACTCATTGTAGGTGTTGATTACAAAGCTGCTGGTGTACAGATGAGCTGGAAGAAATGGAGATTTAGCTAGTAACAAGTAGATGATTGATTTTTGGATGAGTTAGCAATGATGAGGGCCTTCTGCCCATCAACAAATATGTAAACTGTTTACAGGTAAGTAAACAGCTTGGGGCTATAACATAGAACATATAACATGTAAGATAGAGAGAAGCATTCACACTTCCAGAAGTTCAGGAGCTCTCTGCAGTGAAAGCCACTTTAAGCCTGAAGAAAACCAATTAATTCTTCTGTCAGCAGTTGTAGCAGGCTATGGCTTTTAATTAATGTCAGTATTTTCTGCTATTGAAAGGATATTATTAAGTTGGAGAGGGTTCTGAAAAGATTTGCCAGAATGTTGCTGCGAATGGAGGGTTTGAGTTTTAAAAATAAGCTGGGGCCTTTTTTTACTGGAGGGTAGGAGGTTGAGGGGTGACCTTATAAAAGTTTATAAACTCATGAGGGGCATGGATAAGGTAAATAGCAAGGGTCTTATCCATAAGGTGGGGGAGTTCAAAGCTATTCTTTAAGTTGAGAGGAGAAATGACTTGGAAAGGTTTGAAGGATCTGGGCCAAAACCAGGTAACGGAGTCTAAATTAGTTTGGGAACATGGTCTGTAGGACTATGACCATTTATAATTGTGAAAGTCACTCTGTGCCTCCTGCAAATCAGTGAAAGCATTTAGAGAATGAAGACTGAGAAGTAGCATTCTGATCAGCTCAAGAATTGTGTCACCAGATCTTGTGACCAGGAACTGCTAAACTGCTTTTGAGTCTTTTGTTCTATCCATAAAACTGATGTTTGTTTCCTGCATGTGGATGTGCATGTGCTCGTGTATATATACAGGAATGTTTATAAGGAGTTTGAGATTTCACTTGTAGCATTGTATGCTGAGAATTCATAGTTGTTTACTTCTAGCAAGCATCTGTACATGTGTGGAAAACAGTTAGTTTTGTTAAGTACAGAAACCAGGTTGGTCTCTCTGTCAATTAGAATCTGAAAATCTAGTAAATTGAGAAATTTTGAATACTTTTTAAGAAACTTTACCTTTTGTTATTTTAAAACCTCGCTGTTTTTTCATTATTTTCACTTTTTTTCTTTTATTAATTTTGGTTTGAAGCTGTGAACTGAGAATTGTAAACTGAAGATGACTTCTGAAAGTTGGGAAATCATTTGTGGTAAAAGAAAAAGAACAGACCAAACAATCTTTTGTTTGTTTGTGAGGTGAGGCTTGGTAGTTATTTTTAGGCTGCTTCTTGATTCAAAGGCTTCACCCTGGGAGGAGCAATGTATTTCAACAGATAGCAGAAATTGGCTGAAATGGAGGTCAGTCCCTGGGTATTGGTTCCAGTAAATCTGGAAGAGACCCTATGTACAAGCGGATGGCAGATGTTGAATGGTAATCGAGGCCTTGGGAGATGGTGGGTCAGTCCATCAAGTTGTTTCTTTCAACTGTGATTTCAGGGGAGCTGCATTTGACTGCTACTGTTTGAAGATTTGAAAGCTCCCTGTTTAATCTCCCTTATCAGCTTTTAAAAGCCCAAAAGAGTAGAAAGATGAATCTTTATCTTAGTGACTGAAAAGATAACCCTGATCGGTGTTTCCAGAAAAGCAATGAAGGAATCCACATCCATGCCTGTGCATCAATGCTTCAGGTTTCAAGTACAGACATTAATTAGATTACCTTGCTGTTTAATTTTCTTTCTCTGCTAAATTTATTTTGCATTTAATGAATTACGTCTTTTGTTTATGATACAAAATTGGAATCTGGAATTAATTATCTGAAAAGTCTGGGATTAGCTACTCAAAGATCTGATTAAGAATCATTGGAGTAACCATTGAGGGTCATTGCAGGGTTTAATGTTCATGTTGAGAATACAGAGGCAGAAAGGCTGATTTGATTTTGCCGTGTAGTAACAGTTAGGACTCCAGGTATAGCTGGACTTGATTTACAGCATGCTATATCCTTGAGGTGTTACAGTTTCACATCATGCCTTGTGGTACTCGTGTGTACAGTGATCAACACCAATGTGAATAGCTGCTGCTGTACTTTGTAATCCATCAGGAAACTTAGTCAACTAGCGAGAGCCCTGACTATACTGATGTTCGTAATAGCATTGTGATGTATATAATGGCTCTGTAAATAAATCTTCTAATGCTTGTTCTTAGTAATAACAATTCTCAGAGTTCATGCTATAACAATTAACATAACAGCTAAATCAAAGAACACATCATGGTTACAGCTTAGTGGCAGCTTATGCGTGGTGTTGGAATATTATTTTAGAGGACTATTCCTGGCTAATGCTTCAATAAATTTCCCTTGTTAACTGTGCAAAACCATTATCAATGTAGTAGCTACATTGCTGAATCCAGAACAGAAGCCTCCATGCAAGCTAAAATTAATTGTAGGTGCTTCACGTAGTTCTGAACAACAGACACCTTCTCAACAGAAGGATGGTCTCTTTGTATTTTCTATTTAATAGGAGGGCAATTGATTAACTTTCCAGTTAATGTGCACTGAGAACTATTAGTTAAGATAAACAGTTTAGTACACGAATCAATCCAGAGCCCAATGATAGAAAACCAGCAAACCTTTTCACTAACCATGCAATGTTACTCTACTGCAGTAATGGTTCCCAGCCACAGTGTGAACTAATTGCGAATTGTGATCTCAGTGCTTTCAAGGTTCTTGTCCATTGAACTGTTACTGGATTGATTTTGATTTTTAACAAAAGGCACAAAAAACAAGTAAATATGCAAAAGTCCATTAAATGCAAAATTATGGAGATCTGAAATAGAGCGGAACAAGTGAAAAACAGAATTAATATCAGAAATTGCCTGAAAAAACTCAACAGGTCTGGCAGCATCTGTGGAGAGAAAGCAGAGCTAAAATTTTGGGTCCAGTGACCCTTCTTCAGAAACATTTTGTTTCTGATTTTCAGCATGTGCAATTCTTTGGCTTTTTTGTTTAGAGAAACATAATTATTGCTTTGAGTCAGAGAAAGGGTAATATTGGCTGTAAAATTTTAACTTTATTTCTCTCTGTACAGATGTTGAGGTTGTCCAGCATTCTTTGTATTTATTAGTGCAAAACTACAGTTTGTCACCTGTTTCTGAATGACAGCCATCCATTGAAATCAATGTGATTGCAATTCCAGTACCACAAGCAGCAAATAAACAGTAACCACTGCTGTAAAACAAAGCAATTCAGTGCATTTCAATTAGTGACAGCTCAGAAACAGTTCTGAAACCTTGCAAAAACATGAAAGATACAACAAGTAAATATGGATCACAATGAAGATTCTCAACATGGACTGGTTAACTCTGATCTTCTAGCAGAGTTCCAATTATTCATACAAAGAATAAAACTGCAGTTCACTGACCAACAAATAATTGATAAAGAAAATAGAACCATCAAATGCCTATTGCTCTAGAAAATGAAGATGTGACAAGAGCTAATTCTTCAATTTTGTCCAATAATAACAAGAAATACCCTGAAAAGATCTTTGCTCACAAAGATGACCAACTCAAGATTAAGGTCAATTTCATTATTCAGAAACTTGAATTTCCATCCTGTTGGCAGCTACTGAGCAAAACAATTGACCTGTTTGTTAGCAGACATTGGTGCAAATGCAGATTGTGATTCCAGTGAATAGGAATTGGCTAAAAGACTTACAGAATTAGCAATTGATTCAATACTAATCAAAACATTCCTGAAAAGCTCTCTTAGACAAAGTGAACTGATAGACCACTGAAGGACTAGTCAAAGTTACAATAGTTCAAAGCCATTACTGCAGGACAGGAACACCTTCAATGTTTTGATTCTGATACAACAACAGCAATTATAAACAAAGTCATACCCAAAGAATGGCTTCTCTTAGTCACCAAAATAGTGACTATCATTCAAGATACATGCAAGCTGTGTGCCACAAAGAGACATTAGGGAAAAGTTTACTGAATATCCAACCATCAGGAAGGGTGAAGGTGCCATTTCAGTTTCAATGACAATACATGCAAACTGTTCAACCAGAATCCAAGACTGTTACAAACGTTACACCTTTAAAGTGCAAACATGTAAATGACATCCAGGAAATACCTGTACCAATGCAGTTTCCAGATCTAATCATGCTACAAATGGGGCCAATCTGACACACCACATTGATATTGTTCAAAGCATTCACTGTAATCAATATTATGTAGCCCAGACAGAATGGACAACATGAATAATGAATTATATTTGAAGTAGGTGTGATTGTAGGCATTAATGCATTATAAATGCAAGATGAGATGTTTGCAGGAGAATAGTACAGTGTGGTCAAACCTAACATGAGCTCACGGTTTGTAATAGACCTGAAATTACACAGTTAGTCTCAAAGGTCAATGGTTTCTTTGCGGTGAACATCAGAAACATTCCACCTGTTGACATCAGAAGTCCAGCTATTTTTGATTTGCCTGTGCATTCAGGTCTTTACATCATGATGATCCCTGATGCAGTGTAAATGTCTGCTGGAACACCAAAAATAGCAGACTAAAGAATGGAATACAATACACTGGAACAATAATATTATCTTCAAGACTGATCATCAAACTGACTGGTGCAACTCCATCACTTGTGTTTTATAAACAATGGTATCACATTTCTATGCTAGGACCCAGTTGACTAAATCTTGTTTTAACAAGATATTCACATAAGATCTTCATTCTGGAGGCACTCAATCCCAGGTTCTCTGATGCAAAGTACTTTTCCAAATCAGTTGCAAAAGTTGGCTATTAGTCAGTGTACCTTTCGCCTGATTCACGAGACCTTATTTGTCAGATATCCTGGTGGGAGGTATGCTAGAGCTCTTTGGGAGTGTTTACACTAAATTGGCAGGAGTGCTTACACTAAATTGGTGGGAACCTGAGCTACGGATCAGACGATGGAATAGGTAGTGAACATCCAGATACAGTGTGCAGAGTGTCTGTAAGGAAGGGTAGGGCCTTGATAGGGCAAAGGTGCAGTCAGTGTGATTGGTTGGTGTGTCTATTTTAATGCAAGAAGCATCAGGACTAGGGGGTGCCAAACTCACAGCATAGATTAGTACTTGGAACTGTGATGTTGTGGCCATTATGGATATCACAGGGGCAGGAATGGTTGTTGGATGTTCCAGGGTTTAGATGTTTCAAAAGGAATAGAGGGGGTGGTAAAAGATGTGGACGAGTGGCATTGCTAATCAGGGATAACATCACAGCTGCAGAAAGGGAAGTTGTCAAGGAGGGTTTGTCTACAGTCACTATGGCTGGAAGTCAGAAACAGGAACGGAGCAGTGACCTTTTCTGCTCCTTATAGCAATAGAGACACGGAGGAGCAGATTGGGAGGCAGATTTTGGAAAGTTGCAGAGCTAACAGGGTTGTTGTCATGGGTGACTTTAACTTCCCTAATATTGTTTGGAACCTACTTAGTTCAAATAACTTGGATGGAGCAGTTTTTTTGTCAGGTGTGTCTGGGAAAGGTTCCTGACTCAATATATAGATTAGTCACCTAGAGTGGAGGCCATCTAGGATTTGATGCCTGGCAACGAATCATGCCAGGTGTTAGATCGCTCGGTGGGAGAGCATTTTGATTTTAGTGATCATAACTCCCTGACCTTTACTATACCTATGGCGAGGGATAGGAGCACACGGTTTGGAAAAGTATTTAATTGGGAGAGGGGGAAATACAATATTATTATGCAGGAACTGGGGAACCTAAATTGGGTACAGATGTTCTCTGGGAAATGCACAACAAAAATGTGGAGGTTGATTAGGAAGCACTTGCTGATAGTGCTGGATAGGTTTGTCCCACTGAGGCAAAGAAGGGATGGTAGAGTGAAGGAACCTTGGGTGACAAGGGATGTGGAACATCTAGTCAAGAGCAAGAAGTAAGCTTACTTAAGGTTGAGGAGGCAAGACAGGGCTCTAAAGGGTTACAAGGTAGCCAGGCAGGAACTGACCAATTGACTTAGGAAAGCTAGAAGGGGGCATGAAAAAGTCTTACCAGGTAGGATGAAGGAAAACCCTAAGGCTGTCTACACTTACATGAGGAACAAGAGGATGGCCAGAGTGAGGGTAGGGCCGGTCAGGGATAATGGAGGGAACTTGCGCCTGGAGTCAGAGGAGATGGGGAGATCCTGAAAAGAATACTTTGCTTCAGTATTTACTGCAGAGAGGGACATTGATATTTCTGAGGACAGCATGAAACAGGCTGATACACTCGAACAGGTTGATGTTATGGAAGAGGACGTGCTGAAAGTTTTGAAAAACATAAGGATAAATAAATCCCCTGGGCCAGATGGAATATGCCCTTGGTTACTATAGGAAATGAGGGAAAAGATTGCTAAGCCTTTGGCAATGATCTTTGCATCCTCATTGTCCAGTGGTATAGGGCCAGGTGATTGGAGGGTGGCAGATGTTATTCCCTTGTTCAAGCAAGGAAATAGAGATAATCCTGGATATTACAGACTAGTCAGTGGTGGGCAAAGTATTGGAGAGCATTCTGAGAGACAAGATTTATGATTACTTGGAAAACCATAGATTGATTAGAGATAGTCAGCAGCGGGGCAGATCATGCCTCACAATCTTATTGAATTCTTTGAGAATGTGACAAAACACATTGAAGGAGGTAGAGCAGTGGATGTGGTATACATGGATTTCAGCAAGATGTTTGATAAGATTCCCATTGGTAGGTTCATTCTGAAAGTGAAGAGGTATGGGATACAAGGAAATCTGGCTGGCCCATAGAAGACAGAGGGTGGTGGTAGATTGAAAGTATTCGGCATGGAGCTCGGTGACCGTCGTGTTCCGCAGGGATCAGTTCTGGGACCTCTGCTCTTTGTGAGCACTATAAATGACTTGGATGAGGAAGTGGAAAGGTGGGTTAGTCAGTTTGTCAATGACACAAAGGTTGGTGGAGTTGTGGAGGGGTGTTGTAGGTTGCATTGGGACATTGACAGGATGCAGAACTAGGCTGATAAGTGGCAGATGGAGTTCAACCGGAAAAGTGTGAAGTCATTCACTTTGGAAGGTCGAATTTGAATGCAGAATACCGGGTTGAAGGCAGGATTCTTGGCAGTGTGGAGGAACAGAGGGATTTTGGGGTCCATGTCCAAAGATCCCTCACAGTTGCCACCCAAGTTGATAGGGCTGTTAAGAAGGTGTATGGTGTGTTGGAATTCAGTAGCAAGTATATTGAGTTTAAGAGCTGTGAGGTTATGCTGCAACTCTAGAGCCCTTGTTAGACAGCACTTGGAGTATTGTGTTCAGTTCTGGTTGCCTCATTATAGGAACAATGTGGAAGCTTTAGAGAGAGTGCAAAGGAGATTTACCAGGATACAGCCTGGACTGGAGGGCATGTCTTATCAAGAAAGGTTGAGATAGCTAGGGCTTTTCTCATTGGAGTGAAGAAGGATGAGAGGTGACTTGATAGAGGAGTACAAGATGATGAGAGGCATAGATAGAATGGATAGCCAGGGACTTCTTCCAGGGGCATAGTTTTAAGATAATTGGAGGAAGGTTTAGGGGAGATGTCAGAGGTACATTCTTTATACAGAGTGTTGGGTGCATGGAATGCACAGCCAGTAGTAGTAGTTGAGTCAGAGACATTAGGGCCATTTAAGTGAGTCTTGGATAGACACATGGACGATATTACTATGAAGGGTATGTAGGTTAATGTGATCTTAGAGTAGGATAAAAGGCTGGCACAACATTGAGGGCTGAAGGGCCTGTCCTGTTCTATGTTCTATATTGCTTTTTATGACTACTACTCAGATTGAGAGTCAGAATATTTGCCTTTGCATTGCTGATGATATTGTCATCCTGGGAAAAACCAAACATGAGCACAACAGCAATTTCCATGAACTCACTGAGGCAGTGAAGAAACATTGCTTTGTTTCTTACAGCAAAAATGCCAAAATAATATAAGCAAAGTGAACCTTTTGGGTTCTCTGCACTCATCCAGCAGTATTAGGCCTGAGCCAGCCAAAATAGAAGAGGATGAAAGATGTCTATACCACAGGACAAAGCTATCCTATAGTGATATCTCAGTTTCTTCAACTATCTATTACCATTCATTTCAAATTTTGTGACTAAAGTCTCTTGTCTCAGAAGTCTTCCATGCAAAATTACGCATACCTATTGCAGGATGATGACCAACATACCTTTCTGACCTTGAAACATATTTTCTCATGTAAATGCACATTCGAATATGATGTACCAACTAATCCAAAGTATTCAAAAGGCCTTAGTGCATATCTGTTGGAGGACAGCAAGCCCATCTCATTTGGATCTGAAGTTTCAGGATAACTCAGGCAAACTATTCCAGTACAGAAAGAGAAGCTGTGATATCCCTCTTTAGAGAACAGTTTGCTATTCAGACTGACTTTCAGCCTTTGGAAGTGGTTTGCAGCAATCCACTTACAAGAGTACATTCATGGCTCCACAGTCTTGTTCAAATGCAAGTTTACAACCTCAAAGATCAGTATAAACTGGAATTAAAAATAATAATCTCAGACACTTTGAGTCAGCTCCCAAATCCAGCCAATAATAAAGACATATCATTTGATATATAGGCAGATATCATGGAATACGAGGGAGAGGACAATGTTCATTTTGATCTCATTCACTTTGGTTATAATAAGGTAGAACAAATTCAATGTGCTACACCTGATGATGATGAATATTAAGAGCTAAAATACATCAACATCAGCAGGGGGCATCAGTGCATTAAGCATGTTCTGAACAAGTATGTTTTTTTGGCCAACAAAACATGAGTTAAACATATCAAGGAATATTATTTTTATGCTAACCAAGTATTGATCCCCAACATCTTGCATCAAGACATAAAGTATCATCTATCCATTAGTCACAAGGGTGCATAGAAAACCAAAAGGCTGGTCGGGTAGCTGTCAGAGTGGAGTTTGTACATTCTTCCTGTGTTTGAGTGGCTTTCTGGTTTTCTCTGGGTGCTCCAGTTTCCTCCTACAGTCCAAAGTTAGGTGGTTTGGCCATGCTAAATTGCCCATTGCATCCACGTATGCGCAGGCGAGGTAGATTAGAAATGGGAAGTGCAGGGATTACAGGAACGGTTGCATCTGGGTGGGATGCTCTTTGCAGAGTCAGTGTGGACTTGATGGGCTGAATGGCCTGCTTCCATACTGTATGGATTCCATGATTCCAGAACCAGGTATATTCTTCTTGCCTTCAGGTATAAACATTTTGTGCTTTTCAGCTGGACATTATTTGAATCCGTGGCTCCCGTGGTAAAAACATCACACAAAACAGTGAGAGTAGAAGTTATTGCAGATCATATGACTGTGTTCATTACTTCCATTTTCCTTACATCAAAGAGGCAGTTTAAGACATAATTATCTTCTGAAACCTTGGATTCATACTAAAGGGGAACTCCAGGTGGTGGTGCTCCCAAGCATCTGCTACCCTTGTCCTTCCGGGTGAGAAAAGTGATGAGTTGGAAGGTACTGCTAAAGGAAGCTAGGTAAGTTACTGCAGTGTATTTTATATTCTATGTTTAAGGCTGAAATTAATCCAAACAAACACAAAAATCTTAAGTATAAACACAGGCAATTATTTAGGTATGTTGGGAGAATGACCTAAGATTGAATAGATAAATACGCTAAATGGTATAGCCATAAGAAAACTGTGAGAAACACATAAGGAACTAGCTAAAAATATTCAATAACCAGATATTCCGTTGAAAAATAAAAATTCTACAACAAAAATCTAACAGTGGCCTACTCAGGAACTTAAGGATAATGTTTGATTAAAAGGAGTGGCTTATACTTTCATCTTGAACAGTTGCAAGTCTGTAGATTGGGTGTGTTTGATAATGGCAAATAAAACATGGATAAAAGGACAAAAATAGAATACAGAAGTAAACTAACCAATAACATCTCTGCAAAGTGCAACATGAGAAATTATCATGGGAAATAAGGAAATGGCAGAGCTATTGAACAAATACTTTGTAACTAGTCTTCACAGGATGTGGGCTGAAAATGTGTTGTTGGAAAAGCGCAGCAGGTCAGGCAGCATCCAAGGAACAGGAGAATCGACGTTTCGGACATGAGCCCTTCTTCAGGAATGAGGAAAGTGTGCCAAGCAGGCTAAGATAAAAGGTAGGGAGGAGGGACTTGGGGGAGGGCGTTGGAAATGTGATAGATGGAAGGAGGTTAAGGTGAGGGTGATAAGGTGAGGGTGATAGGCCGGAGTGGGGGTGGGGCGGAGAGGTCAGGAAGAAGATTGCAGGTTAGGAAGGTGGCGCTGAGTTCGAGGGTTGGGACTGAGACAAGGTGGGGGGAGGGGAAATGAGGAAACTGGAGAAATCTGAGTTCATACCTTGTGGCACACAGGATGTGGCACACATTACAGAATCGCAGCATGTTTAAGGTTTCAAAGGAGGCTGTTCAGTCCGCGATGTTTACACCAGCTCTTTAAATGACTATTACAACTCCAATAGCATTCATCTTTTCCCCATAATCCTGAGTATTGTCTCTATTTAAATAATTATTTAATGACATTTTGAATGACTCAGTTGAACCTAGGTAAAAACAGTGACTGCAGATGCTGGAAACCAGATTCTGGATTAGTGATGCTGGAAGAGCACAGCAGTTCAGGCAGCCTCCAAGGTTCAGCGAAATCGACATTTCGGGCAAAAGCCTATTCCTGATGAAGGGCTTTGCCCAAAACGTCGATTTTACTGCTCCTCAGATGCTGCCTGAACTGCTGTGCTCTTCCAGCACCACTAATCCAGAATCAGTTGAACCTACCTCCACCAGTGACATGAAGTGCCTTTCAAAGCTTAACTTAAAACTTCATCTCACATCACATTTGCTGCTTTTGCCAATTCTATCTCATTCTCAATCCTTTATCAGAAATAGAGGGTAACAAGAATGGGAAATTTAGATCTGGGCAGCACGGTGGCACAGTGGTTAGCACTGCTGCCTCAAAGCGCCAGACACCCGAGTTCTATTCCTGCCTCAGGCAAACTGTCTGCGTGGAGTTTGCACATTCTCCCTGTGTCTGCATGGGTTTCCTCCGGGTGCTCCGGTTTCCTCCCACAGCCTAAAAATGTGCAGGTTAGGTGAATTGGCTGAGCTAAATTGTCCGTAGTGTTAGGTGAAGGGGTAAATGTAGGGGAATGGGTCTGGGTGGGTTGCTCTTCGGAGGGTCGGTGTGGACTTGTTGGGCCGAAGGGCCTGTTTCTACACTGTAAGTAATCTAAATCTAAAAAATATTTGGTAATACAGAATTTGAGTATTGCTGAAAAAAATAAATATTTTGCCAAAATTTTTCATCATGACAATTTGCAAGGATACTAATTTCAAGGGACAACCAGCATTTATACTGTACAAGAGGAGCATATAGATTGCTTGTTAAGTACACTGTAATTGACAGAGGTGTGATCATGGGGAATGCACCGTGGACGGCACGGTGGCACAGTGGTTAGCACTGCTGCCTCACAGCGCCAGAAACCCGGGTTCAATTCCCGACTCAGGCGACTGACTGTGTGGAGTTTGCACGTTCTCCCCGTGTCTGCGTGGGTTTCCTCCGGGTGCTCCGGTTTCCTCCCACAATCCAAAAAATGTGCGGGTCAGGTGAATTGGCCATGCTAAATTGCCCGTAGTGTTAGGTTAAAGGGGTAATGTAGGGGTATGGGTGGGTTGCGCTTCGGCGGGTCGGTGTGGACTTGTTGGGCCGAAGGGCCTGTTTCCACACTGTAAGTAATCTAATCTAAGTAACCAGTTAGTGATAATCAACAGTTAACAGCTAGGCTTTGTTTAATCAGGTGGGTTGGCTATGATTGGTCAGGACATTGCCCTAAGAAATTGTTATCTACCTTGTTGGATTGAAACAGGCACAATGTGTGTACAAATTGGTGAGTCTGCATAGGACAGGACCATGATTATTAATATACGTAGCTTCCAGTACACAGATGTGCACCACACTGTGAGCTCAACTGGCAATCCTAAATCAGTTGTCAATATAATTCTCCGCACAATCAGGATTATCCAGCCTATCTTGTCCAATAGCAGACACCATAGAGAAAAAGTAATCAGTAATTAGGTAGGATAGAATGTGTGTGTTGCCGAACAAATTTGCATGTTGTCAAAAAGGGTGGAGCACAAAAAGCCCAATGGGCTTATGAAATTATATTTACTTTAATACCAGTGTGGGAGAGTCGCTCTGCGTGACCAGTGAGGGAGATTATGATGTGATGATAATGCTGCTGGAGCAGTAAGCAGAGGCCCAGTTTTATACTCTGGGGAAAAGGCTCAAATTCCACTCTAGCTGAAAATTAAATTAACTAACACATTCAATTAATTAATAACAAAATGAAATGAAAGCTAGTTACAATCATCAGCCAAGTTATTTTTAATTGTCAAAAAAACTCGTTTAGTTCATTAATGTCTGTTTGCAAAGGAAATTTGCCAACCTTACCTTTTGTGCCTCTCGACTCAACAGTATTGTGATTAACTCTTAATTTCCCTCTGAATGGCCTATCAAGTCAATTCAAATGTTGCTCTTGTCAGAAAAGCTTAGATCACATAAAAGAATTTAAAAAACTCTTCAGCCATAACTTCACCCGCAACTGTGGTAGTTATAGTAAAATGAAGCATTTACTCGAGTTTAGCAGAGGGCAGAGTGACTCAGTGGTTAGCACTGCTACCTCACAGTACTAGAGACCCAGGTTCAATTCTACCCTCAAGCGACTGTCTGTATGCAATTTGCACATTTTCCCAGTGTCTGCATGGGTTTCCTCTGGGTGCTCCAGTTTCCTCCCACAGTCCAAAGATGTGCAGGCTGGTTCGATTGGTCATGGGAGATGCAGGGTTACAGGGATAGGATAGGGGTGTGGGTCTGGGTGGGATGCTCTTCAGAGGGTCAGTGTGGACTCGATGGGCAAATGGCCTGCTTCCACACTGTAAGGATTCTATGACTGAACACTAACAAACTTTATTCAACATAACTACATACAAATCAGAGTGAGAGAGTGGTGCTGAGACCACAACCAAATCAGACATGATCTTATTGATTGGTAGAGCTGGCTAGATCAGCCAGACACTCTACTCTAACTTATATGTCCTATGTTCCCATGATATCTTCTGAAATTCTACCAACTCATCACCAGTTCCATGTGAACTGATGTCACCATGACATAACTTTCTCGACACAAATGCTTAGTAGTCTTTTATAGTGCAAAGATATAATCAACCTTTTACCCTACACACCCCCCACCAACTTTTTAACCACTGCCATCTAACTCATTATACCATACCCCACAGCCACTAGCACATGCATCCTTAGTTGGAGGAATCATTCTCAACAGTTTCCCACTGCCTTGTATCAGATTTATCATTGACAAGGAAGGTAAGCATGGGGATGGAGTCAGATGGCAGCATTCCGAAAGCAACATTTTCTAGAATTCCATCAGACCATAAGAAACATAGAGTGAGGAGCAGGAGTAAGTCATCTGGCCCTTCAAGCTCGTTCCACCATTCAGTAAGATTATGGCTGACCTTTTCATGTCTTCACCTCCACTTACCCACCCTCTCACCATTACCCTTAATTCCTTTACTCTTCAAAAAATTATCTTACTTTTAAAAACATTTACTGAGGAAGCCTCAACAATGTCACTGGGCAGGGAATTCCATAGATTCACAACTCTCTGGGTGAAGAAGTTCCTTCTCAATTCAGTCCTAAATCTGCTCCTCCTAACTTTGAGGCAATGACCTCTCATCCTAGTTTCACCCACCAGTGAAAACATCCTGTCTACTCTTATCTTATTTATTCCCTTCATAATTTTATATGCTTATCTAAGATCCTCCTTCATTCTTCTAAATTCCAGTGAATATAATCCCAGTCTACTCGGTCCCTTCTCATAAGCCAAACCCCTCAACTCCAGAATCAACCTAGCGAACCTACTCTGCACCCCTTCTTGTGCAGTACATCATTTCTCAAGTAAGGAGATCAAAATTGAATACAGTACTCCAGGTGTGGCCTCACCAGAACCCTGTATAGCTGCAAATTAACCTCTGCTTTTAAACTCAATCTGTTTAGCAATGAAGGACAACATTCCATTTGCCTTCTTAATTACCTGCAGACCAACCATCTTTGATTCCTGTACAAGGACATCCAGGTCCCTCTGCAAAGCAGCATGCTGCAACTTTTTACCATTCAAGTAATAGTCCTTTTTACTGTTATTCCTATTGAAATGCATGACTTCACATTTATTAACATTGTACTCCACTTGCCAGACCTTTGCCTATTCAATTAAACTATGTCTGTTTGCAACATTGCAGTTCCCTGCACACTTTGCTCTGCCACTCATCTTAGTGTCATCTGCAAACTTTGACACACTACACATGGTCCCAACTCCAAATCATCTACGTAAATTGTGAATAATTGCGGTCACAACATTGATCCCTGATGCACATCACTAGTCACCGATTGCCAACCAGAACAGCACTCATTTATCCCCACTCTTTGCTTCCTGGTAGTTAATCTCTATCCATGCTAATATGTTGCCCATAATGCCTTGCATCTTTATCTTATATAGCAGCCTTGTGTGTGGCAACTCGTCAAATGTCTTTTGCAAATCTAGGTATACCACATCTACTGAGTCCGCATTGTCTGCTGTGTTCGTAATGTCTTCATAGAATTGCAAAAAATTCTTGCTGCATCTGCCCAATGGGATAATTTCTATCCCATTGGGTAAAGAAGTTGCTATTTCTTCCTTAATAATAGACGCTAGCATTTTCCCCACTACTGAAGTTAACTAGTCTACAATTCCCCATCTTTTCTTCCTCCCTTTTTAAACAGTGGTGTCACATTTGCTGTTTTCCAATCCACTGGAACTGTCCCAGAGTCCAGTGAATTTTGGAAAATTACCACAAGTGCATTTGCTATTTCTCCCATCATCTCTTTTAGCACCCTGGGATGCATTCCATCAGGGCCAGGAGACTTGTCTAACCTTAGCTTCATTAGTTTTCCCAACACTACCTCTCCTGTAATAACGATTGTTTCCAGGTCCTCACCTACGTTCGTCTCTTTGCCAATTACTGACATGTTATTAATATCCTCCACTGTAAAGACTGACACAAAATACCTGTTCAATGCTTTGGCCATTTCCTCATAACCCATTACTAACTCCCCTTTCTCATCCTCTAAAGGACCAATGTTTACTTTAGCCACACTTTTTTGTTTTATATATTTATAGAAACTTTTGCTGTCTTTACTTTCCGAGCTAGTTTTTTCTCATACTCTATCTTACTTTTCTTTATCGCTCTTTTTGTGGCTTTCTGGTGCCTCTTAAAGCTTTCCTGATCTTCTAGTTTCCCACTGATTTGGGCATTAGCATGCCTTCGCTTTCAATTTGATAGCCTCCCTTATTTCCTTCGACACCCATGGCAGATTACTCCTTTTCCTACAATTCTTCCTTTTCACTGGGATATACTTTTGTTGAGCACTTTGAAAAATTGCTTTGAAAGTCCTCTAGTATTCATCAACTGTCCCACAACAAAGTCTTTGCTTCTAGTCTACTTTAGTCAATTCCTCCCTCATCCTATTGTAGTCTCCCTTGTTTAAGCACAGGACCCTGGTATTGGATTTTATCTTCGCACTTTCCATCTGTATTCTAAATTCAACCATACTGTGATTGCTCCTTCCAAGAGGATCCCTAATTATGACATCATTAATTATTCCTGTCTCACTACACAGGACCAGCTCTAGGATAGGTCACTAATCACTAATCACAGCAGGAAGTTTTCCTCAACTTCTAATTCCGTGAGATCTTGGAGCTCTGAATGATTCTGTAACAGCAAGATTTACATTGACATTAATGTATTGTTTCTTCTTCTGCTCAACTTTAAGCTCCACCAAGCCATTCTACATGTTGTGCATTTCTCTCAGTTGCTGAGGGATAAAAAATCTCGAGTGTGCACATGGCATGTTGATGAGATGTACTTGTATACTCTACCTTCCATTTCTGCAGTTCAACAATTTCAGAGCTTTGACCAGTTTGTACTTGTGCATATCCTTTACCTTGGAAAGGTGCTTGTAGTTTTTGAATTACCTCTTGGCTGACCATTTCTGAGGTTTAAAATATTTCTTTAAATGTGTCACGTTGATGTTTCCTGCATGATTGTAAAGATGTTTTGCAACACAGTTAGCTTCTGCCAATGCAGCTGAAACTTCCTCCAATCTCATGAATCTGTACTGGAGCTGAGAGCTCACGTTTGCATGACTCAAAGACTCTTTTGAACTCCAGAATATGAAATATTGCAGATATTGTGGTCAACTTGCTAGCTGCGTAATCTTTTAAAGTTTTGCTCATTTTCATTTGTGATTAAACAAGGACAATGCTTTTATTCTGGCTTTGGCATTGTGACCTGACTTTCATTACCGTGAGAATTTTCTTCACTGAACTGTGGTTGCAGTTGCTGCTGCTTCTCCTTGATAGGTTCTGTAAAATAATTAAACAACTTTACTGCTAAAACAAAAACAGAAATTACTGGAAAAGCTCAGCAAGTTTGGCAGCATCTGTGGTGAGAAATCAAAATTAATGTTTCGGGTCCAGTGACTTTTCCTCAGAATTCAAGTGGAGTTCATTGGAGTTCTGAGGAAGGGTGACCAGACCAGAAATGTTAACTCTGATTTCTCTCCACAGATGCTGCCAGTCCTGCTAAGCTTTTTCAGCAATTTCTCCTTTTGATTTGATTTCCAGCAGTTCTTTGTTTTTTTAACTTTACTCCTACAACAAAGGGCTCAGTCAGCAGAAACCTCATAACCAGTAACACCTGGATCCAAGGTCTAAGGCCTCTGCCTTCAATAAATGAGCAACTTGAGTGATAGGTTCCTTCCCTGTCACTGTTATCTCAAATAACAAATGAAGGCATAGAATTCTTCTTGCGACTGGTCACCTTCGTCTTTAATGCCATTATTTTTCCCTACCACCAGCAGCTTTTCTTTTGAGGAAAATTAAAGTTCGGCATTACCTTTTTCTAGCTCTCATCTGGGATGTCTGTAGTAGAGTGATTTCTGGTCCACTGAATCAACTTCAGTGACTCTGGTGGCTGCTAACTGAAGAATATTGAAAGCTACACTTACACATGACTCCACTTAATAAAGATTGGTCTTAATAAAGCATGGATTAAGAAATGGAGAAAGTGAGGACTGCAGATGTTGGAGATCAGAATTGAGAGAATGCACAACAGTAAAGCACAACAGGTCAGGCAGCATCCGAGGAGCAGGAAAAATGATGTTTTGGGCATAAACCCTTCATTGAGATAATAAAGACTGGCATACAGCATTGCAGTGATCACTTTTCCATTGCAGTGAAATGTAGCAAATGGCTGGCTGTTCACTCTGATATTAAAAGTTCCTGTGCCCCACATTTGAATGGAGAATGGCCTGCGAATGTTTAGCCTTAACCATAGTACAGATATAAAAGAATTGATGAATCTGTCACAAATCCAATCTTATTTTTGCTTCCTTGCCATTAATCTCTGCAGAAGGGAATTCATCCCATGGACCTGTGCAATCAAAATCATACAGTGAGCCTGCCACTTTGCTCAGGAACCATTCATCCTGCCTGTCTGTGTCCCCTCTTGCAGCAACACCAGCAGGCTGCTATAACCTGAGTTTAATTTTCTGTGCTGCTACTGCAGTTAGAACATGATCTTTCTTGGTAATTACAACCTTTCATAAAACTAGTTAAAGCTGAGTTTCTGCTGGTGGAGGTTTCTTAATAGCAACGACAGTACCTTGTATTTCACCCTCTTGCTGCTGGTGAAGGTTTTGAATGCTGATGATGAATGACGTCTGGTCAATGATATTTTACTCGCTCTGACTGACTGGGTTTCTGCTCCATTTTTCTGTTGCTTTTGTATGACTTTTCTTCTCTGTGGTTCAGTACGTAGATGGGCCGTTATCTCTATCTCCCTCTCCCTCCTTCAGATACAGTCCCTGTTTCTAGAGTTTGTTTTTCTGGATCTTGTGCATCATCCGTAACACTGTACTGTTTGTTAGACTTCCCTTCCTGTGCCTGTTGCTGCTTGACTCTTGTTCTGAGAGTGTGGTCACGACTGCTCCCATGTCGTAATACCAGGGCTATGCTTCATTAAACAAAACTTGTTGGAAGAGATGTTAAGAGAAGACATCACGTAGAATGCTCAGGCTCAAGTTCCCTGTGATCTGACCTGATGCTCCTTACGCTCAATAGTTACTCTAATTATAAACGTATAACTAAAACTTTTCGCGTTTATTCTCCTTCAGTGAGCAGAGGAACATGAGCTTTTCCTTCTGCTGAGTGGAATAGCTATTAAAATGTTGTTCGCTGAGAATAGTTTTATTGCTCAGTTGAGCATCAAGTGTGGGTCAATCCTAATCCAAAGGCAAGTGCACAAACTATTTTGTAATGGATTGGAATAATGTAGTGGATGACCAAACCACTCGAATAGAGGATATATGTGTCCTTTCATTGCTCAGTAAGGGATAGGGCCTGCAGTGTAATAACAACAGCTAGTTGTCATTAAAAGAGGAAGAGAGTTTACACTTTGGGAAGACTAAGTGTAAGTAAGGATAAAAAAAAGACAAAGGATTTTCTTGTCCTGAAGACAGAGATAATAACTGTAATCACTGAGAAAGGAATGATCATATCTTTCACTGAAATGGAATTGGTGCTGGAGTTAACCACAATTGCAGGTCATTTAAAATGAAAAGAAACAATAAGTGGAAGGGAATAAAAATCACAACCACAATAGTCAGCACCTCCACTACCCATATCCCAACTCCATACTTGGGAGGTGCTCATGGGGGTGGAATAGGGTGATTATATGAAAGCAACATGCAAATCATTGTAGCTAAATTGTGCCTTTAAAGTATCTCACAGAGATATTCTTTTAAAAAACTAATTGCAAGCCACAAACATGCAATGACAGATGACCTACATGGTCTACATAGACATTAACAAGGCTTTTCATAAGCTCCCTCAAGGCAGTCTGGTCAGGAAAGTAAGAGCCCATAGGATCCAAGGCAACGTAGCATATTAGATCCAAACCTGGCTGAGAGGCAGGAAGCAGAATGTGAGGGGAGAGGAATGTTTCTGTGACTGGATATCTGCTGACACTCCTCTTTTTATCTGTCAGCCAGGGCTCCCTGATCAGACCAGATTAACAGCCCCAATCAGGGAACTCATATTCAATAATGGCCAGCCGGCTGGCTGTGTTACAATCATTACAGTTAGGCAAGGGCCTTCTCTCCATTACTAGATGGATGAATAATCAGAGACCATAGGTTTCAAGTAAGACGTAGAAGATTAAGAGAAGATTTGAAGAGAAATCCTTTCACTCAGAGGCTGATGGGAACACACTGGCTGAAAGGGTTGTTGACTCAGGAACTCTCAGAACAGTTAAGCAGTATTTAGATATTCACTTGCATTGCCAAAGCATCCAATGCTAAAAGCTGGAAAATGGGATTAGTGTAGGCAGATCCTTGTTGCCCAATATGGATATGATCCTCTATCTATCCTCCTACTGCAAAGTTGATCAGTCCATTAGTGTATAAAAGTTAGGCCAAACAAGTAGGTGTTATTTCACAGAGGAGGGCAAAAAGTACAAGATACAGAAAGGAATTGGCAGCGAACTCCATAATCTAAGAAGAATCTGTGCAGCTAAAGATACAGACACCAATGTGGAGCAATTAAAATCAGGACTCCTCAAGAAACCAGACTGAAACGAGCACTAACCTCATGAAAGATTGTCAAGCAGGAAGAAATGGTGGAGATATAGTCCCTTGGGTTATGGAGGGATTTGAATATAAGGCTGAGAATTTTAATATTGAGGCATTGGTTAACTGGGAGTCAATGTAGGTCAGTGACCACGTGTTGGGTAAACTTAGAGAGCTAGGACATTGGCAAAGATTTAGATGAATCCACATTTACAAAACAGTGAAGGTTGGCCAGGAGTGTATTGCTAGAGTCAAATCTAGAGGTAACAAAGGAACAATAGTAAAGTTGAGGATTTCAGCAGTTGATAAGCTGAGGTGGTGTTATAGCGATGATGCGAACATATGGTTTAAAATGCTCTCAGAATGAAATCTGACACCAAGTCAGTTATTGGTCTGTTGACAGGACAGTTGACAGGAAAGGGATGGGGTTGGTGGCTCAGGAGTGAAGTTTGTTGTGGAATTGTCTGGTCCTGGAGGTGGTACGTCTAGAGAAATCAGAATCCCGACAGTTTGGAAACAGGTCATTCAACCTATCGAGTCTGCAAAGAACCTCTAAAGAACATTCCTCCCAGACCCACACCTGTACCCTGTAACCCTGTATATCCCATGGCTAAACCACATAACCTGCACATCCCTGGAAACTATGGGCAATTTAGCATGGCCAATCCACCTAGCCCACACATCTTTGGACGGTGGGAGTAAACTGGAGCACCTGGAGGAAACCCATACAGACATGGAGAATGTACAAACTCCACAAAGACAGTCGCACGAGGGTGGAATTGAACATGGATCCCTGGCGTTGTAAGGCAGCAGTGCTAACCACAGAGCCACTGATGGGTAGGTAAATCAATTAAAGGAAGAGATTGCACCCCAAAACCTGCTGCCCTCTCGCTTCCACTTAAATTAAATTCAATACAGGAAGGCCGCAATACCACAGACTTCACGCTCCACTGCCAATTGGTGCTCATGATTGAACTTTCAATGAATAGCCAATTAAGAGTGTCCAGAAGACAGGTAGGTGGGTGGGTAGGGTGCCAGGTAGTAGGGAGACAAACTGGTGAGGAGGTACAAATGGCAGATGAGTAAGGGGACTGGTGCCAGTTGAGTAAGGGAGTAGGTAGGAACCTACTAGATTAGAGTGGTGCTGGAAAAGCACAGCCGGTCAGGCAACATCCGAGGAGCAGGAAAAATGACATTTCAAGCAAAAGCCCTTCATCAGGAATAGAGGCAGGGAGCCTGCAGGGTGGAGAGATAAATGAGAGGGGGGTGGG
>NC_057710.1:79058099-79063275 GCF_004010195.1 Chiloscyllium plagiosum | reverse complement strand
GGGGAAGGTGCCAGGATGGGAGGGTGGGTTGTTGGGGGGCGTGGACCTGACCAGGTAGTCACGGAGGGAATGGTCCTTGCGGAAAGGGGTGGGGAGGGAAATATATCCCTGGTGGTAGGGTCTGTTTGGAGGTGGCGGAAATGTCGGCGGATGATTTGGTTTATGCGAAGGTTAGTAGGGTGGAAGGTGAGTACCGGGGGCTCTGTCCTTGTTACGGTTGGAGGGGTGGGGTTTGAGGGCGGAGGTGCGGCATGTGGACGAGATGCGTTGGAGGGCATCTTTAACCACGTGGGAAGGGAAATTGTGTTCTCGAAAGAAGGAGACCATCTGGTGTGTTCTGTGGTGGAATTGTCCTCCTGGGAGCAGATACAGCGGAGGCAGAGGAATTGGGAATATGGGATGGCATTTTTACAGGAGGTAGGGTGGGAAGAGGTGTAATCCAGGTAGCTGTGGGAGTTGGTGGGTTTGTAACAAATATCAGTGTTGAGTCGGTCGTCATTAATGGAGATGGAGAGGTCCAAGAAAGGGAGGGAGGTATCAGAGATGGTCCAGGTGAATTTAAGGTCTGGGTGGAATGTGTTGGTGAAGGTAATGAATTGCTCAACCTCCTCGCGGGAGCACAAGGTGGCACCAATGCAGTCATCAATATAGCGGAGGAAGAGGTGGGGAGTGGTGCCGATGTAATTACGGAAGATGGACTGTTCTATGTAGCCAACAAACAGACAGGCATAGCTGGGGCCCATACGGGTGCCCATGGCTACCTCTTCAGTCTGGAGGAAGTGAGAGGATTCGAAGAAGAAATTGTTAAGGGTGAGGACCAGTTCTGTCAAATAAATGAGAGTGTCGGTGGAAGGTACTATTGGGGATGTTGGGAGATGAAGAAACGGAGGGCTTGGAGGCCCTGGTCATGGCAGATGGAGGTGTAGAGGGATTGGATATCCATGGTGAAGATGAGGTATTGAGGGCCGGGAAAATGGAAGTCTTGGAGGAGATGGAGGGTGTGGGTGGTGTCTTGAACGTATGTGGGGAGTTCCTGGACTAGGGGGGAATAGGACAGTGTTGAGGTAGGTAGAGATGAGTTCAGTGGGGCAGGAGCAGGCTGGGACAATGGGTGGTCTGGTTTGTGGATCTTGGGAAGGAGGTAGAATCGAGCCCACTGGTTGATAGGTTCAGCAGAAGGGTGGGTATAGGACAGAGTGACAGGTACATGTGTGAGGGCTTAATGTAGTTAATAGGACAGAAGGGACTGTTGGATCATGTTGGTATGGTGACATATCAGGGTGTGGAGTCAGGACTTTGGGGATGTTCAGGGTAATGTTGTGTGTTGGTACTTGCCACTTGTCAGTATATTGCCCATGTTTGCTGCATTTGCACATATATTCCTGTGACACAGTCACTGAGTTTTCCTGCACTCTTTGTTAATTTCTCACTTACGTTTAGTCCCTCAGCATGCAAGGTCCCAGAACCTCCTATTTCCCTTTGAAATGGGAATTACTTGACTTGCAACTGTTTCATGGTTGTGAGTGATAAGACAGGATTTTGTGTTTTGGGTCTGGAGCCTAGTTTCGAGATCAGTAGGAGTCCTGACATTTTACAATATTGGGACCAAGCACTCAGCAAAGATATTGCCTGAATTAGTAAAATTGTCAACAGAGGACATGCTTATTATAAATTCACAGAATCACAGAATTGTCAGAATGCAGAAGGAGGCTATTCAACCCATCATACCTGCACTGGTTATTCAAATGAGTCTCATTATCTTGGGCCAGTATTCGGTTTTAACCCCATATCTCTGCACACTATTTCTATCCAATAATCATCCAATGTCATTGCAAATGCCTCAATTGAACTTGCCTTCACTCTCTATCCAGGTTGTGCATTTCATGTCCTAACTATTCAATGTGTGAAAAGGCTTTTTTCTTACATCATCCTTGCTCCTTTTGCACATCAACCTCAATCTAATTCCTTTCATTCTTATTCCTTTTGCAAGCTGGAACAGCTTCTCCCAATCTACTCTATCTAGCCCATTTCTGTTTTTGAAACCATACAGCAAATCTCCTGTCAGCCTCCTTCTCTCCAGGCAGAACAATCCCAGTCTCTTCAATCTATCCTCAAGACTGAAGTTCCTCATTCCTCGAAATGTTTTTGTAAATCACTTCTGCACTCTCTGCAATCCATTCACATCTTTCCTACAATGCGGTGCCCATGACTATACAATGACTGATGGCGGATGGGTTTGTAAAGCTGAAAAAGTTAGTATGAAAGCTGCCAGCATGGAGGGAGTGGCAGCCTACTCAAGAGAGAATGAAAGAGACACAGAGAATGGGACAAAGTAGATTGGCATCACACACCAGAGGAATCCATTCCCTTTACCACTAAAGCTTATTAGCATCAGCGCGTACCATCTACAGGATGCTCCCTAAAAATTCAAGGCCCTTAAACAGCACTTTCCAAACCTATAACTGCAACCATCTAGAAAGACAAGGGCAGACTGTCACCTGCAAGTTTCCTTCCAAACCACTCACCATCCTAACTTGGAAATATATCGCCATTTCTTCACTGGCGCTGGGTCAAATCCTTGAAACTCTCTTCCTAACGGCACGGTGGGTCCATCTGCAGAAAATGGGCTGCAGTGGTTCAAGGCAGCAGGCCGCCCACCACCTTCTGTCGGGGAATTAGAGGCAGGCAATAAAAGCTGATCAAGCCAGTGATACCATCATCCCATTCATAAAATTAAAGAAAAGGATTCATCATTGCAATGTCACATTACGTTTCCATTCTGAAGTTGTTAGACAGAAAGCATAAATCTTTATCTGAACCATTCCAGTTAGAATCATATCTTGCAACAATGTTAACAGACCACTGCAATAGAAAGAATTGTCAATTTGGCCCATACTTTAGCTCTTCAACACACTGAGTATACATTAAGCAATGAATAGAATAGAATTGAATTAAATCAAATTGAATTTGTTGTCACGTGTACCGAGGTACAGTGAAAAGCTTTGTCTTGGGAGCAGTACAGGCAGATCACAGAGTTAAGTAGCATAGATAGTAAATAATAGGTAAACAGTGGCAAAGGCAAAAACACAGGTACAGGCGAATGTTAAGAGAGCGCACCTATAAAAGTTGGCAAGGATATTTGGATTTTTGAGTGTGTGCAGCAGCGGAGGTATAACGAACCCGAAAGACTGCAGCTAAGGTGAGGCAGTTTTTAAAAATTACTTACCGGTAGCGGACAGCAGTGTTTTCCCTTTCACAGAAGGAGCGGGAGCAGCGGGGTGGGGGGAGTGATGAGGACCAGAAGGGCAGCTGGGAAGGAAAGCGGTGACCATATATATCAGCAAGGCGGCTAAACGGAAAGCGGTGACCATATATATCAGCAAGGCGGCTAAACCGAGACTCTATAACTGTAGTGTCTCCCACCCGCCCTCCTCCTCTAACCTAGTTAATAAGGTAAGGTTCATTCTAAACTTCCTCTATTGAATATAAGTTTGTTATTAATTTTATAGCAACTTGATCTAAACTTTCTACTTTAGTACTGAGTGGGTGTTCAGATAAGTGGGGTATGGATGCTAGGGCAGTTGCTTGCTCCTCCTGCAGAATGTGGCAGGTGGGAGACGTGGCACACGTCTCCGCTGGCTCCATCTGTGGGAAGTGCAGCCAACTCCAGCTCCTTGAAAACCGTGTTAGGGAATTGGAGCTGGAGCTGGATGAACTACGGATCATTCGGGAGGCTGAGGGGGTAATTGAGAGGAGTTACCGGGAGTTGGTCACTCCTAAGGCTCAGGACAAGGATAGAGGGTTACAGTTAGGAGGAGGAAAGAGGACAGACAGACAGTGCAGAGATCCCCTGTGCACATTCCCCTCAGCAATAAGTATACCGTTTTGGATACTGCTGGAGAGGATGACCTACCAGAGGAAAGCCATAGTAGTCAGTTCTCTGACACTGTGGAAAAGAAGGGAAGGGGGCAGAATAGAAAAGTACTCGTGGTAGGGGACTCGATAGTTAGGGGAATCGACAGGAGATTTTGTGGTCAGGATCGGGATTCCCGGAAGGTATGTTGCCTCCCTGGTGCCAGGGTCCGGGACGTCTCCGATCGGGTGTATAAGGTTCTAAAAGGGGAGGGCAAACAGCTAGAAATCGTATTACATATTGGCACTAATGATATAGCCAGGAAAAGGATCGAGGATATAAAAAATGATTTCAGGGAGTTTGGATGGAAGCTGCAAAGCAGGACGAACAGAGTAGTGTTCTCTAGTTTACTACCGGTGCCACGAGATAGCGAGGCGAGGAACAGGGAGCGGGCGCAGCTTAACACGTGGCTGCGCAGTTGGTGTAGGAGGGAGGGCTTCAGATATGTAGATAATTGAGATGCCTTCTGGGGAAGGTGGGACCTGTACAAGAAGGACAGGTTGCATCTGAACTGGAAGGGGACCAACGTCCTGGGTGGAAGGTTTGCTCGAGTAGTTCGAGACGGTGTAAACTAGTATGGCAGGGGGGTGGGAACCTGAGCTGTATACCGGAGGTGAGAGTTGATGCAGATGAGGCAATAGCGAGAGGTAGACCAGCTAGTGGGAAGGATTTTCCTGGCAAGGAACCAAGGTATTAGTTAAAGTGTGTTTGCTTTAACGCAAGGAGTATCAGGAATAAAAGTGACGAACTTAGAGCATGGATCAGTACCTGGTGTTATGACGTTGTGGCCATAACAGAGACATGGGTTTTTCAGGGGCAGGAATGGTTGCTGGATGTTCCAGGGTTTAGAGCATTTAAAAAGAATAGGGAGGGGGAAAAAAAGAGGAGGGGGTGTAGCAGTATTAATCAGAGAGGGTATCACAGCTATAGAAGCTTCCATTGTCGAGGAAGATCTGCCTACCGAGTCAGTATGGGTGGAAATACTGCAGTCACCTCGTTAGGGGTTTACTAGAGGCCCCCCAATAGCAGCAGGGAGGTGGAAGAAAGCATAGATCGGCAGATTTTGGAAAAGTGTGGACGTAGTAGGGTTGTTGTAATGGATGACTTTAACTTTCCCAATATTGATTGGAACCTCCTTCGAGCAGAAGATTTGAATGGAGCTGTTTTTGTAAGGTGTGTTCAGGAGGGTTTCTTAACTTAGTATGTTGACAGGCCGATGCGGGGAGAGGCCATTCTAGACTTGGTGCTCGGAAACGAGCCGGG
>NC_057710.1:79038882-79054310 GCF_004010195.1 Chiloscyllium plagiosum | reverse complement strand
CATTTATCTGAATTAAACTCCATCTGCTACTCCTCAGCCCATTGGCCCATCTGGTCCAGATCCTGTTGTAATCTGAGGTAACCCTCTTCGCTGTCCACTACACCTCCAATTTTGGTGTCATCTGCAAACTTACTAACTGTACCTCTTATGCTCACATCCAAATCATTTATGTAAATGACAAAAAGTAGAGGGCCCAGCACTGAACCTACATGTGGCAAACATTAAAGATTCTTGCTACAGTAAGATATTGGGAGGAGATTCAAAGTATCATCATTGCTGTTGGTGCTGATCGTCTCCGTAGATGTCCTTAACAACATCCTGGCTCAATGCTTTCAGGACCTAATTGATATTATTCAATCTGTTACCATGTAGACAAATAGCTCAATTGAGTTCCAGCCCAGTTACAGTTAGTAGGCACAGATGTTGCCACTTCTCATGATGGTGACAATGTAGCAGCTTCAATTTACTAAAGCCAGTGCCAACACAAGAAATAATTGCTAATTTGGCTCAAATAAGATGCAGGTTCTGCCAGGCTGAGAGCAGCCCTCTAACAGTGAGTGCTTCAATTTTCTAGGGTTCTTTCAGTAAAATTCCTGCCCATCACATAGGAGAAAGTGGATAATATCATAAGATTCAGCACTGTGAAAAGAAATAGCAATATGACAATGATAAAGCAACACTTAAACATGGAAATAATTCGGCTGCTGCAGGTAAAGAAACATGAAATAGGAGCTGAACTAAGCCATTTGGCCCTTAGAGCCTACTGTACCTTCACTATGATCATGGATGATGATCCAAATCAGAATCCCGTCTCCGCTTTCTCCCATACTCTTAGGTTCCTTTAGTCCTAAAAACTATATCTAATTCCTCTTGAAAAATGTAAATGTTTGGTCTCAACTGTTTGTGTGGCAGAAAATTTCACAGGGTCACCACTGTCTGGATGAAGGAATTTTTCCTCATCTCAATCCTAAACAACCGAACTCAGTATCCCGAGACTGTAGCCCCTGATTCTGAACTCCCTGGTCATCAGGAACATCCTTCCTGCATTTACCGTCCTAGTCCTGTTAGAATTTTGTAAGTAACTATGAGAAACCCCCTTTCATTTTTCTAAACTCAGTTCTAACCATATGAGAGAGCACTGAGAACAATCAGTTTAACACACACAATACAACAGCCCGGCTAGCGTTAAAATTGCTTTATTATGCTGTGAAAGACTGAGCAATGCTGAGTTACTTCTTTCCTAACAAATAAACATACTTGTGCACCTCAGGACAGAGTTGTGGGCAGACAATTGAATAATGTTAATAAGATTCTGCTTCATTTGCAAAGCTTCTGGTGATACCTGTTTAAATGTATTTTCATCTCTACCTTGCAAAGGTTGGTGGTCACATCTGTATCTCCTGCGTAGTCAATTATAAGCAGCATATATTTATTATTTTCTGACTTTTATATTATTCATTATTCTTTATTCTTCTGCTTTAATTCGACTCAGCTAACCACTGCAACTGGTCCACATCAGCACGTACTTGTAGAATGTTTCCTATATATGCTACCTGTAAGGGAAGATGAATGAAACATTGTTATTGAAATCAGACATTATCTGTGGGGTGAGGAATACTGTTTTGAACTTGGTGATACCATGCAACTTTACAAAAAAGGATAAAGATTCCAGGATTCCACGTGATGTGGGATCACTGCTGAAACAAGCATTTCTTGCCCATGAGGAATTGCTTTTGAATTAATTGGTTTGCTAGGCCATTTCAGAAAGTAATTAGAGTTGACCACATTGATGTAGGTCTGAAATCACATGTAGGCCAGATCAGGTAAGGATGGCAAATAGCCTTCCCGAAAGTTACTTATGAATAAGGACAAGAGTAGTCTGCGGGTGAAAGTACTAAACTGATGGAAGGCTTACTACCACAATATTAGGCAGAAACTGTGGAATATAGACTGGGGCAGCTGTTTGAGGGTAACTCCACATCTGTCATTTGGGTATTTCTTAGAGGCCCAGTTGATTACTGTTCAGGACAAGCAAGTTCTTGTGAAAATGAAGGATAAGGATGGCAAGATTAAGGAACCTTGGGTGGCAAGAGAAGTTGAAAGCTTAGTCAAAAAAGAAACAGGAGACACATGTAAGGTTTAGGAAAATGAAGACAGACAGAGCCCTTGAAGAATACAAAGATAGCAGGAAAGAATTCAAACATAGGGAATTAGGAGGCCTAAAAGGAGCCATGAAACGTCTTTGACAAACATGATTAAGAAAAATCCCCAGGCATTTTATATGCATATAAGGAGCACATGGGTGGTTGGGAAAGGGCAAGTCGACTCAAGGACAAAGGAATGAATTTATATGTGGAGCCAGGGCAAGTAGGTGAGATCCTTGATGTGTATTTTGCGTTAGTCTTTACAATGTATATGGTGGATATGGTCAATATCCACCATGGTCGATATGAAAAAGGAGGCCTTGGGTCTTTTGAAAAGCATTGAGGTAGACAAGTCCCCAAGACCTGATGGGATCAATCCCAGAATGCTGAGGCAAGCAGGTGAGAAAATTGCTGGGGCCTTGTATTGCTGGGGCCACGGTAGCACGGTAGCACAGTGGTTAGCACTGCTGCTTCACAGCGCCAGAGACCCGGGTTCAATTCCCGCCTCAGGCGACTCTCTGTGTGGAGTTTGCACATTCTCCCCGTGTCTGCGTGGGTTTCCTCCGGGTGCTCCGGTTTCCTCCCACAATCCAAAAAAATGTGCAGGGGTTAGGTGAATTGGCCATGCTAAATTACCCGTAGTGTTAGGTGAAGGGGTAAATGTAGGAGAATGGGTCTGGGTGGGTTACGCTTCGGCGGGTCGGTGTGGACTTGTTGGGCCGAAGGGCCTGTTTCCACACTGTAAGTAATCTAATCTAATCTAATCTAAATCATTGTCTCCTCTTTCATCACAAAAGATGTCCCAGAGGACTTGAGGATAGCCAATGTTGTTCCTTTGTTTAAGGAGGGCAACAGGAATAATCTGGGAATTTACAGGCCAGTGCTCCTTTTGTCAGTGCTACAGAAATTATTCAAGAAGATTCTTAGGGTTAGGATTTACTCACATTTGGGAGAATATGGATTTATTATCAAGAAGCAGCATGACTTTATATGGGAAAGGTTGTCTTTCCCAAACTTGATGGTTTCTTAAGCATGTGACAAATGATGAGGCCAGAGTGGTGGATGTTGCCTACGTGGTCTTGAGCAAGACCTTTGACAAGGTCCTTCATGCAAGGGTGACACACAAATTGAAGCCACATGAGCTGGTAAAATGGGTACAGAACTGACTTAGTCATAGAAGACAGAGAGTAATGGCGAAGGATGTTTTTCAGTTTGGAAATTTTTGACAAGTGGTGTTCCACAGGGATCAGTCTTGGGACACCTGTTTGGAATATATAAAACATGGTATATGTATATGAGAATGTAGGTGACATGATTAATAGTCTTGTGGATGACAAAGTTAGGGGAGCTGCAGTTAGTGAGGATTACGAGAGGATACAGCATGATACAGATAGGCTGGAAATTTCTGTACAGAAAGGCAGATGGATTTTAATAAGGATAATGTGTGGTAATGCATTTTGGGAGATCAGGTGCACAAGGGTAGTGTACATATTGCATTGACATACAGACAGATCGAGGTGTATGGTCCACCATTCCCTGAAAGTAGCAACACAAATGGATAAGGTGGTCAAACAGGCATATGGCATGCTTACCTTCATCAGATGGGATATTGAGTATAAACATTAGCAAGTCATGTTGCAGCCGTATAGAACTTTAGTAAGGCCACATTTGGAGTATATTATACACTTCTGGTCACCACAGAAGGACATGACTGCTTTGGAGAGGGTATTGATGTTGCCTGGTTTAGAGAGTATTAATTGTGATAAGAGATTGGACAAACTTGGTTTGTTTTCACTTGAATGTTGAAGATGAGGGGCAACTTGATTAAAGTTTACAAAATTTTGAGAGGCATGGAAGGGTGGAGAGTTGGAGTCTTTTTCCCAGGATAGAAATGTCAATTACACAGGTTTAAGGTAAAAGGGGAAAGTTTAAAGGAGATGTAAGAGGCAAGATTTTTTTTTGACAGCGTGTGGTAAGTCCCTGGAATGCACTGACAGAGGAGGTGGTGGAAGTGGATGCAACAGCAACATTTAAGAGTAATCTTGACACATACATGAATAGGCAAAGAATAGAGGATTATGGACTGTGTAGAGGCAAAAGATTTTAGCTTAGATAGACATCATATATTGGCAGAGTATTGGTGGGATGAAGGATCTGTTTCTGTGCTATATTGTTCTTTGTTCTACAGGACATTAGTGAACTAAATGGGTTTTTACAGCCACCATTCTAAAGACTACATTCAAGTCCAGCTTTATTATTTATTAACTTACATTCCACCATATGTCTTGGTGAGTTTTGGAACTATGGACAGTACCTTATAGAAGTCCGAATGATATGGGCTCTAGTGAGAAATTTGATAAAATTGTGTGAAAAGGCCAACCCAAGAAGCTATTCTCAATGTCACAAACAATTAATAGCATTTTCCAGAGTTCTGAATGTTGAGATGAGATTTTCACTAGAGAACAATGAAATGCTGACCAATGAGGATTATCATCCTTAACTGAAAATCCCACTTCATCAATATGCAATTTTCTAATTTAACGCCGACTGTGAAGAAACTAGACACTGAGAATTTCCGACAGGGAAGTCTGAGCGGGTACATAGCAACTCCAGTTGCATTGCTCCTCATTACCTCCAACTTGAAACCAAGCATCAATATCCCAGCGTAGACCTCATGTCATACACATCCCACATTCATGGATGTTGGTACCAACCTCACTGCATCATCATGGCACCTGTCCAAACTGCTTAGTAATCTTCTGCTCTTTAATGCTGCATTGCAGTGCACTGGCACTTACCACAGCAATGCTGCTGCAAGGACATTGTGTGCAGGGACAGATACCCATTGCATGGACTCCATCAGGCTGCATCTTAGGGCTGCTCCCCTGGTCTCTTATTGTTCACTCACTTTATGCTTCCTTCCTTACAAGCAGCATCTTTGTCTTGCCTGGAGTTGCCATGTCTTTTAGTTGGATGTCACCTCTTAAGTGCTACCTGGCTCACAGTACTGCTGTCTTTCCTTGTTGTTTGGTGCAGACAAATTGCTAGGAAACCTTGCCACGATTCTCTGATATCCTTACTTAAGGGGATCCAACGAGGGGATGCCAGCACAATAAGTGGAAAGCAATCTCTAACATCAGTCTCAAGACTTGGACACAGTCAGTTGGCTGGTCAACGTCAGGTTCCTGTCATTGTAAGGGGTGAACCAATGAATGTTGGGCAGTCAACTACCCACCTTGGCGGGTCTGGTGGGAGACTGTTTGGAGGGTTGGTGCAGACTCGATAGACTGAATGGCTTATTTCTTTAAAAAAAAAGAAAAATGGGCAGCACAGTGGTTAGCATTGCTGCCTCACAGCACCAGGGACATGGGTCCAATTCCATCTTGGGTAACTGAATGGGCAGAGCTTGCACATTCTCCCTGTGTCCGTGTGGGTTTCTGCCGCATATTCTGGTTTCCTCCTATAGTCCAAGTGCCAGGTACAGGTTAGGTTGATTGGCCATGCGAAATTGCCAGGTAGCGTACGGAGATGTTCAGGCTAGGTGGATGAGCCATGGTCAATGCAGGATTACGGGGATAGGAAGGGGATGGGATGCTCATCAGCGGGTCAGTGCAAACTCAATGGACCAAATGGCTTCTATCTGCCCTGTTCTATGATTATATAAAGTGACATTCATAGTTGTTAACACTGGTGAAGGTGGGGGAAATGATTAGATTAGGTTCCCTATAGTGTGGAAACAGGCCCTTCGGCCCAACAATTCCACACCAACCCTCTGAATGGTAACCAACCCCAGACCCCCCAACTAATACATCTCACACTATGGGCAATTTAGCATGGCCAATTCACCTCACCTGCACATCTTTGGATTGTGGGAGGAAGCCGGAGCACCTGGAGGAAACCCACGCAGACATGAGGAGAACATACAAACTCCACACAGACATTCACCTGAGGCTGGAATTGAACCTGGGCCCCTGGTGTTGTGAGGCAGCAGTGCTAACCACTGAGCCACCGTGCTGCTGAAATGTGATGTCCCGTGGCAGTGAATTGGGAGATGCAGATTGAGGTTAACACAGTGAGGTTCCGGGGATTGGGAGTTGGTTGTGAGCAAGTGAGGGAAGATGTCGTATACACTGACGACAGCAGTAGAGCTTGGGCCTTGGCGGGGAGAGGAGGGTGGAGGTGTGTGGGTTACCAGAGGAAAATAGGTTGGCAGGATGGAAAAGGTCTTCAAGTATCCTCATAGATTCTGGACATCCGTCCGCAGGTATTGAGTTGGTGGAAAACTCTGACAAGGCGAGAAGGGTCTGCCATCATGGCATCCTCTGCCAATCCTGGAGGAAGAGGACTTCCCATCCTTGCACTGCTGTACAGAAGAATGTTCAGGTCCATAAAGTGGGGCACCAATTCTCCCTTAGGTGCAGTGCCTAGGCCAAATGATACAACACATTCCATGTAGCCCCAGACTGACGGTGCTTGTCTAGGCGTACAATGTGCCATCCTTTAAAGATGGTACTGGCACCAGGGACGCTAGTCCATTTTGGGAAATCCTGGCAGTGGTGAATTCTTGTGGCTGTGGTGAGTGATAGAATCAGGTTAGCAATGGAAGAGAAGGGTGCCTATTAAATGGGCTACGTTGGGACAAAGGTACACACAAACCCACCAGGTCTTGTGGATGGAAACACTCCATGACATTTGAGGAAAGTGACACAACCAAAATATGGGAAGGTTCAGCCTCGTTCCTCCAGAACATTAGCCTGGACCTCGTCCAATACCAGTATCTCACCAGCACTCGTGGCTTAACAGCGCTTCTGGTGCAGTGGTAGTGTCCCTGCCTCTGACCCAGAGGGCCCAGTTTCAAGTCCCACCTGCTTCAGGAATTGTGAAAACATGCCTAAACAAAAACAAAATCATGGGGAGGGAGGATGCATTTTTAAACTCACAAATTAGGTTATGAAAAGTACTTTCGTCAATGCAATTCGAATATAAAACCGCATGCATTAACTTTTCATGTATTTTCCATTCATTTAAATTTAAAAGTTATTGTCAATGTAATAACTAACAACCTGAGGAAACTGGATGTGAATAATAATGTCAAGGTCTGAAGGCTCATCTATTTGTTTAGAAAAGCACTGTAAAGCAGACTTGAGATGAAATTTTGGATTGCTAGTCATTTGGAGATAAAAGATGTGCATGTCTTACATTACTTTCCACAGCTGATATTAACTTAATTCTTTGCTATATTTCACTCCTTGCTTCCTGAAAGTGCTGACTCTTAGCTCAGAATGATAATTGGTTTAAGGTGAATATTATTCACAAAACAGTCTTGTCAATCTATCTATTTAGGGAGAATTTTCTGTAGGTCAGGGTTCAAATCCCACTTGCTTCAGAAGTGTATCATAACAACTCTAAACAGGTTGATTAGAAAATATCTGCACTTCAGCTATCCTCATCTCATTTACATAAGTACTTCCAGCATGATAATGGCTAGAAGCATGATTTTTGCCTCTGTCTCTTTAAGTCAGGCATGTCCTCTACTAGTGCCCCAGCTAACTGCACTCAGCCTTCGGACTGAAGCCAAAGGTTGTTGATGTGGACTACCCAGTCACTGGATAAACTTACTAACCACTAGGAAAGTAGCTATTGTCATTATCATGCAGTCTACGTTGGATTATATAACTCATGCAGCTCATTCAATAAATGCATCGATAAGAGAGAGAAAAATGAGATCAGTCATATCAACATTGGACATATTATGAATATTAAGTAATAATGAAAATAAGTGTGGGCACTGGAAATCTGAAACAAAAACAGCAAGTGCTGGAGAAACTCAGAAGATCTACAGGCATCTATGAAGAGAAAATCTGAGTTAACATTATTTTTGTCCAGTGAGTTCTAGCGAGGGGTTATTCTTTTCAAACTGAAAGAAAACAAACTTCTGTTATTTTTGTGGCTTGTGATTACTTCACATAGGGCCAGGTGTATAAATAATGTGGCTATATGGTCTGAGGCTGGAAATTCTGGACGTCACTTCATGTTCGATTAATTCTTGTCCACCATCCACAAGGCAAAAGTCAAGAAAATGATGGAATACTCTCTTATTAGTTGCATGAGTGTGGAAATTTTGACATGAACCAGAGCAAAGTGGTCTGCTCGGCTGGTGCCTCAGCCATGAGCTGGACACCTCACTCTGCCCACTGCCAGGTTCCAGTGGAGGCAGTGTGAACCATCTCCGAGATGCAATGTTCACCAAGGCTGTTTCAACAGCTTCTTCCTAACCTGCAGGCTCGACAGTTAGAGGGGGAAGTGGAGCAACTTCTGTCAGTATCGCCAACTAAATGATATGACATTTCCTTCAAAGTCAGGAGCCTTTACGTTAAAAATAGGAACATAGAAAACAGGAACAGGAGTAGATCAGTTGGCCCTTCAAGCCTGCTCCAACATTCAATATGGTTATGGCTGATCATCCAACTCAGGACCTTGTCTTCACTTTATCCACATACCCTTAGATATAATTCTAAGGCTAAAAAGATCAAACTCTTTCTTGAAAAATTTAAATGCTTTGGCCTCAATTGTTTTCTCCAGCATAGAATTCCACAGGCTCATTACTCTCTGGGTGAAGACATTTCTCCTCATCTCAAATCTAAATGACCAACCTTGTACCCTTAGAATGTTACCCCTGATTCTAGACCCCAATCAGCAGGAACTTCCTTCCTGCATTTACCCTGTTTAGTCCTGTTAGAATTTTATAAGTTTCTATGAGTTACCTCTCTCATTCTTATAAACTCCAGTAAACCTAGTCCAAAACAATCCATTCCTGCCATCTCAGGAATCAGTCTAGTAACTCTGTTGCGCTGTCTCCATTGGCAGAACGTCATTCCTCAGAAAAGGAGATCAAGTCTGCACAAAACAGTCCGGGTGTGGTTATAATGGCCCTATACAAATGCAGCAAGAAATTCCTGCTCCTGTATTTGAACCCTCTCACTATGAAGGCCAACATACCATTTGCCTTCTTCAGCATCTGCTGCACCCGTATGCTTACTTTCAGTGATTATTTTACAGGACACCCAGGTCTTGTTGCACATCTCCCTTTCCCAAACAGTTGCCATTCTGCTTTCCTGTTTTTGTGACCAAAGTGAACAAGCTTTCCTTTATTCACAATATAGTCTATTGGCCATGCATTTTCCCACTCAGTTAGCTTGTCCAAATCACACTGAAGCACGCCTGAATCTTACGATTCACCTTCCCACCCTGCTTTGTATCATTTGTTTTAGTTATTAGTTAGTTTTCTTATCTAATTTTTAAAAATCCATTTGTCTAAGCCACCTGTTCAGAAATGTTATTACACTCCGTCTGGAACAGGTGGGGCTTGAACTGAGGTCTTCCTGTCCAAGAGTAGGGATGCTACCACGGTGCTACAAGAGGACACTAAATGTTGCCTGAACAGATATTAAATCCCAACACTCAAATTAAAATTGAAATGCACCACCAACCAAGATATCCAGGCCCAGATGTCTTGAACCACCATCCTCAGATTAAGAGCCTTATGCTCTACCGACTGCGCTAGCGAGATGCTTAGTTTTCTTTATAAATCATTTGATATATATTGTGAACAGCTGGCATACTAGCACTGATACCTCTGAAACCTCACTTGTCACTGCCAGCCACTCGAAAGTAATCTCACACCAGGATGCAAGCACATAAATTAAACTGACCTTTCAGTGCAAAATTTGAGAATGATGTGTTGCATTGTAATGTACTGTTAGAAATTCTGCCTTTTGAATAAGACATTAAACTGAGACCCAGTCTGTTTTATCTTCAGCTGAGTTAAAAATGATTGTACAGTACTGACTATGAAAAATGCTCGTGCTTGAAGAGTTAAAACAACAGAAAAATCAAAATAAGCAATTGCACTTCCTTTGTCTGCTGTTGTCTACCAGATTAATTGCTTGTGGTGCTACATTAATTTTCCTTTTCAGGATGGTGCCAAATAGTTAAATATCTGCAATTCAGATGGCTTTGGAAAAACATTCCTCAAGCAGACAGGATGTGGGAGGGGACATTTCTTTGGACAAGCTAACTGAGTGGGAAAATGCATGGCCAATGGACTATATTGTGAATAAAGGAAAGCTTGTTCACTTTGGTCACAAAAACAGGATAAGTAAGGCTTGGGAGTGCACGACGGAGATGACGGAAAGTGTGCACAGTGATAGGGCAGTGAGTTTGTGAAGGAGGAGGCGGAGATTTGGCAGAACAGTGTTTGGACAAATGAGGGAGGCAATTAAGAGATGCAGAAGTGAGAGGAGAGGAAGAGAGGCAGTGACTTGGAAAGGAGGTGTGGTATTTTGAGAATCATTTACATCATGAAGATATTGCCTCTGACATCAGTAAGAGGGAAGACACAGCTTTCACATAAACATGTGATGAAATGTCTTAGACATGACACTTGAGAGCAGCCCTTGATAACTTATCATACACAGATGTAAATAGAGTGTAACAGTACATAAAATGTCAAAAGCAATTACATAGAAATAAGGGGGAAGTAGCCTTGGAGAAATCACATTTGCAGATATTCACAGCTAAATATTCTCCAGCCTGCCATCTCTACATAGCTTAAAGTACAAGATAAATCTGCTGGAACAGGAATAGACTCTGAAGGTAGGAAACTTCATCAGAAGACTTCACCTGTGGGATTTTGTACAGTACGTTGTTAGGCCACTGTTGGAATATTACGTGCAATTTCTGTCTCCTTCCTATCGGAAAGATGCTATGAAACTTGAAAGGGTTCGGAAAAGATTTACAAGGATGTTGCCAGGGTTGGAGGATTTGAGCCATAGGGAGGGGCTGAACAGGCTGGGGCTGTTTTCCCTGGAGCTTCAGAGGCCGACGGGTGACCTTAAAGAGGTTTATAAAATCATGATGGGCATGGATAGGGTAAATAGACAAGGTCTTTTCCCTGGGGTGGGGTAAGTCCAGAACTAGAGGGCATGGGCTTAGGGCAAGAGGGGAATGATATAAAAGGGACCTAAGGGGCAACGTTTTCACACAGAGGGTGGCATATGTATGGAATGAGCTGCCAGATGAAGTGAAGGAGGATGGTACAATTAAACATTTAAAAGGCATCAGGATGGGTATATGAATAGGAAGGGTTTAGAGGGATATGGGCCGAGTGCTAGCAGGTGGGACTAGATTGGGTTTGAATATCGAGTCGGCATGGACGAGTAGGACTAAAGGGTCTGTTTCTGTGCTGTACTTCTCTATGACTCTAAGACTCTACAGCGCAGCAAGACTCCTGAAGATGGAAAATAATGGCAGACTTCAAAGTCAAGCTGCGAATCAGCAATGTGGAGGAAAGTAAAAACACAGCATGGAACACTTTAAAAAGGAAAATTACAAGTACACACTAACATCTTGGAGAATCGATAGAAGCTTTTTTTCATGATTTTGACAGTCAACAAGATGTGGTGGGGATGTGGAGCATTGAAGGATGAATTCATTGGAGACTGTGTTGTCGCTAGTGTGAAGAATGAGGAGTAACTAGATTTTCTCAAATATAAGGAGGATTTAACATTGAAAAAGATAATCCATTTCACGACACAGGATGAAATCTTTGCCCAAAATTTGACAGTACTGTGAGAAAATAGCAGGGATTTTTGTGACATGGTCATATGCGTAGGCCCCAAGATGGCGCTGTCATCCTCCCAAACAAATCCCAATAAAGTGCCAAAAGATCCGGAATCAGAGGCATTTACCAAAGATGTGACTCCAAAAAGAACCACAACAATTGAAAAACTGGGAAGGGGGAGTTGAGTGCTGTAAGTGTGGTTTTTGGGTCACTTTAAAAATTGTAAGTTAACAGTACCTTTAAATCACTGTAACAATAAAGAACATGTCCTGTAAAGAGAAGCTTTGCAAAGATATGGAAATCATGCAACAAGAGAAGTGTTCAAAAAGTCAATATTAAAGAACAGAAATGAAGCCAACATTCCTCAGAGGGCAACGCATGTCAAAACAGATACTGGACCATCATATCGAAGATACAGGGTTTTGAAACAGAATTTAACTTTCACACAGCAATAGCCAGCCTGCCACGGTTGTTGAACTCAGAGTCAGACCAGCGAATGTATAACTACAAGGTTTAGTCAAACTCGAGCAGGGAGATCGCACTACTCGACAAGATGATCCAACAATGGGCCTTAGCAACTACACTGAGACCAAAAGTCAAGTTTGCTATTTACATTTATTAACACCATTCTGGTGATATTGCTTCAACTAACTCCCTTTTGGAATCTCTTTATTACCTGAGATTTTCCAAAGTGAAATGTTTTGAATCCTGGAAGGAAACTATTTGCTATGTAAATAATATCCCAGTGTATAGTAGATTGAAGAAGGTACAGCAGGTGGACTGCAGCTAGAACATAGAACATTACAGCGCAGTACAGGCCTTTCAGCAGTCAATATGGTTTCACAGGTCGGCACAAATCTAAAGTCCACCTAGCCCACACTATTCCAATATCATTCATATGTTTGTCCAATAACCATTTAAAAACCCTTAATGTTGGTGAGTCCAAACCCTTAATGTTGGTGAGTCTGCCTACAACTACTGTTGTAGGCAGACAGGGCAGTCCACGCCCTTGCTACTCTGAGTAAAGAACCTCCCTATATTTATCACCCCTCAATTTAAAGCTATGTTCCTTCATGCTAGCCATCACCATCCAAGGAAAAAGGCTCTCACTGTCCACCCTCTCTAATCCGCTGATCACCTTGTATGCCTCTATTAAGTCACCTCTTAATCTTCTTCTCTCTAACAAAAACAGCCTCAAGTCCCTCAGCCTTTCCTCATAAGACCTTCCCTCCATAACAGGCAACATCCTGCCTCTTTCCAATGCTTCCACATCCTTCCTACAATCATATAGAACTGCACGCAATTCTCCATGTGCGGCCACACCAGAATTTTGTACAGCTGCAGCATGATCTCATGACTCCGAAACTCAGTCTCTCTACCAATAAAAGCCAACACACCATACGCCTTCTTAACAACCCTATCAACCTGGGTGGCAACTTTCAGGGATATATGCACATGGATACAGAGATCTCTGCTCATCCACACTACCAAGAATCTTACCATTACTCTTTATTACTGTTGCTCCTTCTAAAGTGAATGACCTCCTACTTTTCCACATTAAACTCCATTTGCCATCTCTCAGCCCAGCTCTGCAGCTTATCTATGTCCCTCTGGAACCTGCAACATCCTTCGGCACTGTCCACAACTCCACTGACCTCAGTGTTAACCGCAAATTTACTAACCCATCTTTCTATGCCCTCATCCAGGTCATTTATAAAAATGACAAGCAGCAATGGCCCCAAAACAGATCCTTGCAGTACACCACTAGGAACTGAACTCCAGGATGAACATTTCCCGTCAAACATCACCCTCTGTCTTTTTCAGCAAGCCAATTTCTAATTCAAACTGCTAAATCACCGTCAATTCCATGACTCTGTATTTTCTGCAATAGCCTACCGTGGGGAACCTTATCAAATGTCTTACCAAAATCCATATGCACAATATCAAATGCTTTACCCTCATCCACCTGTTTGGTCTCAAAGACCTCTAAGGTTTGTAAGGCACAACCTACCCTTCTCAACACTATGTCGACTATCCCTAATCAAATTATTCATTTCTAGATGATTATAAATAAATCCTCTGTCTTATAACCATTTCCAACATTTTACCCACAACTGAAGTAAGGCTCACTGGTCTATAAATACCAGGGTTGTTTCTACTCCCCTTCTTGAAATAAAAGGGCAACATTTGCTATCCTCCAATTTTTGGCACTAATGCTGTAGACAATGACGACATAAAAATCAAAGCCAAAGGCTCTGCAATCTCCTCCCTAGCTCCCCAGAGAATCCTTGGATAAATCCCATCAGGCCCAGGGGTTTGATCTATTTTCACACTTACCAGAATTGCTAACCCCTCCTCCTCATGAACATCAGTCCTGTCTGGTCTAATAGCCCGTATCTCAATATTCTCCTCGACAATACTGTCCTTTTCCTGTGCAAATACTGATGAAAAAAATTCACTTAGCGCCTCTCCTATCTCATAGAGTCATAAAGATGTACAGCATGGAAATAGATCCTTCGGTCCAACTCATCCAACCAGATATCCCAAACCAATCCAGTCCCACCTGCCCATATCCCTCCAAACCCTTCCTATTCAGATACTCATCCAGATGCCTTTTAAATGTTGCAATTGTACTAGCCTCCACCACTTCCTCTGGCAGCTCATTCCATACATATACCACCCTCTGAGTGAAAAAGTTGCCCCTTAGGTCTGTTTTATATCTTTCCCCTCTCATTCAAAGTCTGTGAGAAAATTTGTAGCTCGGGTGTTCGTTGTTGTGGTTCTGTTCGCCGAGCTGGGAATTTGTGTTACAGACGTTTCGTCCCCTGTCTAGGTGACATCCTCAGTGCTTGGGAGCCTCCTGTGAAGCGCTTCTGTGATCTTTCCTCCGGCATTTATAGTGGTTTGAATCTGCCACTTCCGGTTGTCAGTTCCAGCTGCCCATTGCTGTGGTCAGTATATTGGGTCCAGGTCGATGTGTTTGTTGATGGAGTTTGTGGATGAGTGCCATGCCTCTAGGAATTCCATGGCTGTTCTCTGTTTGGCTTGTCCTATAATAGTAGTGTTGTCCAAGTCGAATTCATGTTGCTTGTCATCTGCGTGTGTGGCTACTAAAGATAGCCGGTTGTGTCGTTTCGTGGCTAGTTGGTGTTCATGGATGCAGATCGTTAGCTGTCTTCCTGTTTATCCTTTGCAGTGTTTTGTGCAGTCCTTGCATGGGATTTTGTACACTACATTGGTTTTGCTCATGCTGGGTATCGGGTCCTTCGTTCTGGTGAGTTGTTGTCTGAGAGTGGCTATTGGTTTGTGTGCTGTTATGAGTCCTAGTGGTCGCAGTAATCTGGCTGTCAGTTCGGAAATGCTCTTGATGTATGGTAATTTGGGTTGCTGCATGTCCTCGTTCCGTTGTCTTTCCCTCAGGCATCTGTTGATGAAATTGCACGGGTATCCATTTTTGGCGAATACATTGTATAGGTGTTCTTCTTCCTCTTTTTGCAGTTCTGGTGTACTGCAGTGTGTTGTGGCCCTTTTGAATAGTGTCTTGATGCAGCTTCGTTTGTGTGTGTTGGGGTGGTTGCTTTCGTAGTTCAGGACTTGGTCTCTGTGTATGTGGCTTTCCTGTATACCTCTGTGGTGAATTCTCCGTTAGGTGTTCTCTGTAT